>NC_068938.1:174372423-174646303 GCF_016801865.2 Culex pipiens pallens | reverse complement strand
CACCACCACAATGGTTTGAGAAAATGACGGTGATATAAAAAATAATCAGAAAATTTAAAGGTCTTTTTGTTCAAAATTTTAATCTAGATATGTACACAAACTTCCAGCAACTCATTCAACCCTGTCCCTGCCCAGTTCACGCGACCGCAAAGAAGCGCCAAACACCTCCTGAAGCAGCAATGAGGCTGTGCGTTTGCGCGACACTCTTGGCTGCAGAAATTAATTTCTGCTCTTGTTTAAAGCACCACCCCGTGCGTTAGCCGGGGATTGATCTGTAACGGTCAATAATCTAGTTTTTTCGCACACGCACACACACACACACACACACACTCGATTCGCATCCAAACTTGTTTCTTCTTCGCTCAAGAGGTTTTGCTTTATTTTTAGAAAGTCCGATTAAATCATTATCACGTTACGCTATTTTAATTGTTCCTTTTGGTCATGTATTGCAGCAAAGAGGAGGGAAGAGCGCACGCGAGAGAGAGACGGGGACATTTAAAATAATTTGCAACCGATTATGGCTGCTGGTGCGCAAGCATGGCAATCGATCCGGATTGAAACGTGACGCGGACGCGCGCGCGCTCAGATTCCAAGTGACAATGTTGCCAACCTCATCAGGGAAAGGAATGTGAGAAAGGAAATGACCACGTTTGAGCCGTGCGAAATAAAACTAAACTAAAGCGAGATAACACAGGTACTTGAGGGATGTTCAACGCCGCGGCCACCTAGTTGGCCTCGATCATCTGGTCCCGCACAAAGATGTGCGAATCCGAAATGAACTTGCCGTTGTGCACGATGAAAACACTCATCAGGTCGTTGTACTTGAGGTCGGGAAGGAGCTGCAACAAAATAAAAAGTTCTTAAATTCAACCTCCAACTCCACCTCCGAAGTTCCCACCTTGGGCGTCACGAAAAAGTACTGCGACTGGCCCGGTCGGCACGTTTCGTCCACCAGCATCTCGAACACCTTGCGCTCGTTGCGCGGGTCCATGCCCTGGTTGATCTCGTCCACGCACCGGAACGGGACGTGGGTGATGTGCTGCAGCGACAGCGTGTAGATGGCGATGGCGACGGCCCGCTCGCCGCCCGACTGGACGTGCCGGTCGAGCGCCTGCAGCTTCTCCGCGTTGCGGTACTTGACGCGGATCTGGATGCCGTACTCGTCGTAGTCGCGCTGAAAGAGTAGTAGAATAGAAGAAAAGGGAAAATTAATCTGGGTTTTCACAAGAATTGATAATTACTTGCATCGAACTGCTTGCAGTTCGGCTATAGTGGAAGGAACTGTTTCAATAAAAGTCGTTGTGCAACCTGCACAAAACTCAAGCTAGCAGCACAATAAACGAGAACATCGAAGCAAAATGCTTCTACTGTGGTGGCTACCATTCGACGAAGAATCGGAGCTGCCCAAAACAAGCTGAGTTTGTAAAAATACGGCAGCAAGCGGCGACGAAGCACCAATCAAATTATCGCAAAACACCATCAGCTTTTACGAACGTGGCGTCATCAGGAGCGGGATCTACTCAAAATCCATTTTTGAATTCCCGACATTTTACTAACATATTAAGAACCTCATTGTCATTAATTATCAAAATAATTATTTCTAACTGAATATCTTTTATTAAAATAAAGCCATCGAACAAAATTAAGCAGCAAATAAAAAAATTAACTATTGACGGTTTTAGTAAAAAAAAACTCAATTTGAGAATTAATTTCTAAAAATACTTCAAAAAAGTAAGCATTCATTATATTGATTCAGAGAGAAAACTAAACAACTTCAGGGTGACCACTCAAATTCCTTTTTCAAATTCCCGACTTTTTCCCGAATTTTTTCCAGACTTTTCCAGAATGCTCAAATAATAGGCATTTCTTATCTAAAGAATGATTTCAAACAAAAAACGTTCTATAAGAAAAGTCAATATTAACCACAGAAAAAAATCTCAATGAATTAAAAAAAAATCCAAATATAGGCATTTTTTGAAAATACAGAAACTAAACAACAAATCTCGGGTGAGTTTTCAAAAAGCCGTAAGAGCCACCGTGACCTCCTTATCTAATAAAGAAAGCTTCAAAAATGAAATTTCATTATCATGATTCAGAGTAGAAAAACAAACAATTACAAATATTTACCAAAAAAAAAACTATTGCTAAACTCAAGTTCGAATCCTGTTTAAATATTCAATTCTGTGACAAAATGGAATAGAATCATAATTCTAAGCTGGCCATTACGCTCTATTTTTTATATTAGTTTTTCATCAACTTTACCTCTTGTTTTGTGAACAAAAATTAAAAGCGATCATTTGATTCATAACTATTCATAAAGATTTTAAAGGTCTTAAACAGCTTTTCCATACTCAAATATATTGAAATAGTGAAAATAACCTTAAATTTATAGTAAGTTACTAAAGCAAAAATGAGTGAATTCAATTTGAAAATTGTACAAAATATTACAAAATTTATTCAAGAATTTTAAAAAGCTCAGAATTCCCGACTTTTTGACATAAAATCATAAATTCCCGACTTTTTCCTGATTTTTGGCGGATTTTGACGAATTCCCGAATTTTTCCCGACTTTCCCGATTTCCCGACTTGAGTGGCCACCCTGCAACTTCCTCGAAAAGGAAAAGGGGATTGCAAAAAGTTAAAGATAGCTGAATTTTCAGTGTTATTTTTGATTTCATATCAATGTCAATGTTGATTTATCGAGTTGTCAGTCTTTTTAAAGATACTCTACAACAAACTCCTAAAAAATATTTAAAAAAATGGAAGCACTCATTTTTTATTTAGAGTAGAAACATAAACAAATAAAAGTCGTTGAAAAATAACCGAAAGCTCTTCTTATTTTTTTATTAAAATTATTTTATAATTTTATACGATATTTAAGTTTTCCGAAAACTGAAAATCTAGCTTAATGTATAGTAATTTACCCACACTCACAAAAAATGTTCAAGATAAACCTTTGGAAAAAATAATTTAAATGACTTGATGAATATTTTCCACACAAAAATAACATTGTCGACCTCTAGTTGGAATCTTTTTTTTAATATTCAATCAATTTTAAAACTGAATCGTAACTTTACGTTGGCCATACTCGTTTTAAAATTAGGTTCTATTTTTCTATTAGTTTTTCATCGACTTTGTTGCTGTTTTTAGTCAAATTTGTTTTATAATCCGATTATGTTTGATAAACAATAATTAATGAAAAACGTTACTTAATCCACCTTAACATGTTTAATAAATCAACTTTATTACTCATTTCTTTTGATAGGATTCGCAGACCTTCAATATTTCTGGATCATCGGCAAGGTCTGATAAAAAACCTATTCAACGATCATTCGCATGGAAAATTCAGACAATATTTCTATCACAATATCTGAAATCCGGCCTCCAAAAAATGTATAAATATTACTTAAGTGCTGATAACTTTTGATAGGGTTGTCAGATCCTCGATGTTTTAAGCTCATTTGAAAAGTCTTTTGATGATCTATTTAGCGCCAGGTCGCATGATGAACCCGGACATCATTTTCATTGAAATATCTGAGATCCGGCCTCCAAAAAGTGTATAAATAACACTTAAGTGATAATAACTTTTGATAAGATTTTTAGATCTTCAATGTTTTGAGCTCATTGTAAAGGTCTTTCTGAACATGAATAACATGATATAACAATTTCTTGCAAAAACCACCCTTTTTAATCTTCCGGACTTTCGCCAAAATCGTTTTTTTAGCATAACTTTTGAAGTACTTAACTAAACTTGCTGATTTTAAATAGAGACCTATGGGACCCCAAGACGGATCGAATGAGACTAATACGGTCAAAATCCGTTCATCCAGTCCGGAGATAATCGAGTGACAATTTTTTTGTCCACCCACCTACACACATCCACACAGACATTTGCTCAGAACATGATTCTGTGACGATATTTAACGTGAAGGTGGGTCTACGAGATCAAATTAATAAGTTCATTTTTGAGCGATTTTATATCCTTTCCTCAGTAAGGTGAGGAAGGCAAAACTGTTGATTCATTATTATGAATTATGAAATATTATGAAAACTGGTGTCAAATGCATTCAATATTTAATAGAATTTTTAATGTCTTAAATGACATTTTCTTTCTGAAATAGATTGAAATAATGAAAGGTACCTTAAATTTAAAGTAAGTTACTGAAGCAAACTTGAGTGAATTTGATTTGAAAATTGTACATAATATGACAAAATTATTCGAGTTAGGAAATAATGTTCAAACAAATATGCTTTGAATTCCCGACTTTTTGACCAAAAAGTAAAAATTCCCGACTTTTTCCCGTTTTTTGCGGATTTTGGCGAATTTCCGACTTTTTCCCGACTTTCCCGATTTCCCGACTTGAGTGGCTACCCTGCCGCTTTAATTGCTCGGACAACCTCCGAGTTTATCTCCAGATGCGCTGCCATCTAGCTCGGCTCTGTGCTGCTTCTCTCCAATTTCGACTCGGAACCCCCACTCTTTCCAGATCACTCTCCACTTGGTTCAACCACCTCCCAAGTTCCAACCGGTACCGAGTTCACCGGATAGTCTGGTTTGGTTGGCGAGCATCCAGCGCATCCAGAATTCTTGAGACGTGTCCGGCCAACCAGCCTTGGCGACCTTCCGAATACTTGGCTTGCCGTAGAATTGCACCAGCTCGTGGATCATCATTCTCTGCCACAACGAACCGAGATTCACTAACTCCTCGACAACTTCGAACCCGTCCCCGTTGATCGTCACGCTCGGTCCTATGCGAACCTTAAGGGACTCGGTTTCTCCTGCCAGCAGATACTTCCTCTTAGCCACATTAACTCTCAATCCAACTTTCTCCGCTTTCCGCTTCAATTCAGTGTACTTCGGTGAACCTCCAGAGGAGCTTCGACAAGCTCACTCTCATCTGGCAATGCAGCATTGAGTTCCCACGCGTACTGGGTAGCGACCTCATGTTCCTTGAGTCGCTCCAGATTGTACCGCTGCGGGCGACGGTACCGGATCTTGTTGACCTCGGACAGGCGTTGGCACAGCTTTGCCACCATCACCAGGTAGTGGTCCGAGTCGATGTCCGCGCCACGGTAGGTTCTGACGTCAATTATGTCCGAGAAGTGCCGACCATCAATGAGAACATGGTCGATTTGCGTCTCCGTGTCGTTTGGTGATCTCCAGGTGTAATTGTGCTGGAAAAAGGAATGTTTCGGGAGGTAGCGAAATCGATAAGCCGCTGTAACCGGTCTAAACTCCTCCTCCTGGCCAACTTGAGCGTTTAAGACGCCGATTACAATCTTGACGTCGTGTTTTAGACACCTTCTGTACCTGCGATCAAGAAGCTCGTAGAAAACAACCTAGACATCGACGTTGCTTCCCATGTGCGGGCTGTGCACGTTGATGATGCTCAGGTTGAAGAATCGGCTTTTGATTCTCAACCGGCACATTCTGTCGTTGACTGGCCACCACCCAATCACGCGCTTCAACATTTCACCCAGAACTATAAAAGCTATCCCCAGCTCGTTTGTATCGCCGCCGCTCCTTCCCCTTTTAGCACACCTCCTGCAGCGTCACGACTTTGAGACCGCGGAGCCGCAATTCGTTGGATTCTTTGCAACGGTCGCACCCATCGAAGTTGAGAGACCTGCAGTTCCACGTCCCGAGTTTCCAATCCCTGGATCCCCGAAAATCGGGTCGGCGATTGGAGCGGCTCGCATCTGGTGCTCTCTGCACTTGGGGATTACGGCGAGTGCGTGAAGCCATCACCAACCTCCTGTCTCGCCGGAGGACCGTCGTACCAGGACTGTTTAGAGTCCCCCCTCCCCCTAATCAACTTCATAATCATATTAAGCATGCTTGAGCTCGCTATGAGTTCCTCCACCCTTGCTCCGAGTTCCGTATTTAAAAGATGATTATGAGCGTTGAACTCGAACCCCAACTCACCTCCCCATTCCTGGTGATCTCCACCTCGCCGGCGAATCCCATCGTGCTCATAAACCTCGAAAAGTTCCCGTTGATGACCTCCGCGACCCGGTTGATCTCCGGATACCACTGGTCGTGCAGCCGCTGCAGTTCCGCCTCGAGCGCGTCACTGTTCTTGGTCGAATCGTTGATCGCCGCCCGCAGCGATTCGATCTCCCGGCAGCGCGTTTCGTACTCCTCTAGGATGTTCCCATTGTCGCGGGACATGCAGTCGATGCGCGCCTTCAGCTCCTCCATGTGGTTCTCGAGCTCTTCGAGTGCGCCGGGCAGCTTGTCGAACTCTTTCTTGAACGGGAACTGATCGCTGTTCGGGGTTTGGTTGTTGGTCAGGGTTTTGGCGAATGATTGCTTGCGTTTTAGCTTTTCCTTGATGTCGTCGAATTTGCGCGTCATCATGTCGTGCGTTCGCTTGGCCGCGTCCAGCGCGTCCTCGGCGGAACGGATCTCCCCTTCGAGGTCGGCGTTCTTGGTTAGGAAGATTGACAGCTTCTGCTTGTAGACCTCGTGTTTGGCTGTTGCGAGGACGTACTTTTCCAGCATTTCGACTTTGTTCGCTTGGACTTGTAGCAGACTTTCGATAATCTTCTTGCAGGACGCTTTGGACTTTTCCTTCTCCGTGTCAACGTTGACTTGGCGTCGCTGCAGGTCGTTGCACTTTTGCTCGAGTCGCTTGATCTTCTGCTTGCACTGCTGGTAGTGGTTGAACTTTTCATCGAGCTGGCGCCGTTCGGCGGTCAGTTCCGAGCACTGATCTTGGATTTGCTTGAGCTGGTTTTCGATTTCGCCGCGATGGTTACGGATTTTGTCGCACTCCTTGACGAGCCGCTGCAGGGCACGCTTGCGCTCGTTCAGCAGCTCCGGATCGACGTTTTTGTTGAGCAGGTTCAGCTGGTGCAGGTCGTCGCAGCGGCTGCTCTTTTCGCCCGTGTAGCGTGACTTGGACACTCGGAAGCGATTGCGCGGGGTAAAGAACATCTGAATTCCGTCCGGGATTTGGGAGGTGTGCTTGGACGTGTCCTCGACGCCGACCGGAACGTTGTGCAGCTGGTACGATTTGCACAGAAAGTTCAGGATTGGGAACGGTGCCTCCACCATGTCGATAAGGTACGACTGAAAGCCGTAACGGGCGAGCTGCTCGATCGGGATTCTCGGGTGGTAATTGAGTTGGTCCGCAGGTTCGGAGAACACCGCGTTCACTCCTTCCAGCTTCATCTCTTGGCGAACCTTCCGCAGAAACAGCGCCATATCGTCCCGGTCCTCGCACGTGAATGCGATCAAGTCTCGCTTGCCGATCGTGTTCTCCAGATACTTGGCGTTCTCCGGGTTCGGCACGTTCAGTTCCAAGATGATGGGCTCGTAGATCTTCCCTCGGAACAGGTTTTCGTTTTCACGCAGCCACATCGTCGCCTGGTAGGCAGTCTCGAACTGTGACTGCAGCAGCCGCATCTTCAGTTGGCCAACGTTCTCCAGCGACTCAATACGTCGCTGAATGCCGACCATTTCCGGCTTGAGGTCCGTCTCGATCTTCTGGTTGAGCTCGTTCCGGCGACTCATCAGCAGGTCACATTCGCTGCGCAGCTTTCCGATACGACGATCCAGATCCTGCTTTCGCTGGCCCTGCTCGCCCTCCTGGCCAACTTCCTGCATGGCGATTTTGCAGTCTTGAATCGCCAGCGAGAGTGCCTTGTTGGCCTGCTCCATCTCGTTTTGACGATCGGCCGCCGCCGAGATCGCATCTTGCAGGTCACGATTCTGCTTCCCGATCGAGTCCTCCAGCTGTTCCGACTTTGTTTCCATTTGCCGCAGCTGGCCCGAGTGCTGCTGCATGTCATTCTGCTCCAGCTTAATCTTCCCGTTCAACTCGTCCTTGGTTTTGTTCAGTTTGACCGCCTTGCTCTTCAGCGGATCCACCTTCTTCTTTTTCTCGTCCATGTTCCGCTTAGCCAGCTGCAGGTCGTCCTTCGTCGAGTTGTAGTCTAAGAACAACGTCTCGTACTCCAACCACGCCTTCCGGGCGTTGCAAACTTCCACCTCCTTCTCGTACTGCTTGCGCACCTTCATGTTCTCGATCTGAACGCGAAGAGCTTCGTTCTTCGCTTCCGCCTCCTTCAGCTTGGTCGCACAATCCGTGTTGGACTTGCTGACCGTCTTCTGCTGCTTACGTTTGTCCATCAGCTCGTCCATCAGTTCAATCATCCGCGGAGCGCAAACCGACGCCTGCGTGTTCAGCAACAGCTCGCGCGGATTCATCTTGGTAAAGTCCTGCACCCGGTCCTGGGGCAGAAACTGGCACAGGTTATCGATCTGGATGTTCAACGCCCGAATGCGCTTCAGATACTCCTTGTGCGACACCTTCGTGCCGTCGATCTCGAACCGGTCCAGCCCACTGCGATCGAACGTCCGATTGAACATGATGGTTTCACGCTTGGCGTTTTTATAGATCGCCACCTCGACCTTGGCCACCTCTTTGCCGTTCTTGATGTAGTCTTCGATCTGTTGAACAAAGGAAAGGGTAATCATCTTAATCAAACTAAAGTTGAAAAGAAAAACTCACACTCGAAGACCGGGACAGCAGCTTGCAGTGGCCGCCCATTCCGAGCACGACCGCGGCCACAATCGTAGACTTGCCGGTGCCGTTCGGCCCGATGATGATGTTCAGGTGCTCATCGGGATAGAAGATTGCGACGTCGTAGGTCCTACAATCGTAAATCAGTGCATCAGATTTTTTTTTGCCCATTAAATTAAGAATCAAAACCTACACAAAATCCTTCACGGCGGTGGACTTGATCTTGCCCACGATCGATGCCATCCTTTTCCGGAATGATCGTGAAAGTTTGGCTTAATTTCGAAACAAGATTCCAACAAAAAAATGTAAACAAAAACAACCGGTGAATCGGACGGAACGTTTTGTTCGAAAGTTACACCTCAAAAAGCAACAAATTAACAAAGGAATTCACTAAAAGTAACAGCACTGTGACTTGTAACGAAACTATGTAACAAAACTACGGATTTTATCGTTTTTAGGCACAAATTTAAGCTAGAAGCGGAGCAGCAAGTTGAACGTTGTTGTGCAAATTTGGGAAGTTGGCGCGTTTTTGCCGTTGCCTGCTTTGTTTTTGTCACCGCTGGGTGTCAGATCGCTTGCATGGAAAAGTCTGTACGGGACCGCGTAGAAAAGTCTGTGCATAAAAAACAAACTTCGTAACTTTGCTAGTGGCCGATAGGTGGCAGTGCTGCTTGAGAACGATTGTAGCGCTCTCTAAATCGCGATGTTTGAGGTTTGAAGAAGGAGAGAGTTTCCGCTAGTGAAAAATAGGTGGCAAACCCAAAGTAACAGAGACGCAAATTTAAAAAATGGGTCAAAAACCAATTTTGATCAAATTTTGTTCTGACTCCGAAAAAAATAAAAAAAAAATCAAAATTTAAAAAAAGTGTGATGTAAAATGCATAACACACCGGTGCAGTTGCAATCAATTTGCAACCATTAATTTGAAAAACATTTCGACGCCAACATTTCAAAAAGCATCATGCACAAATTATGCGTTTTAGGAAAAACGCATTTGAGTGTTGAGCATCATTTTTCAATTTCCATATTAATATAAACGCAAATGGAGATGTTCTAATGATCAAAAACGATGAAAAACGTTGATTTTTATTGATACTTGATCATCCGTATTCATTAAAACATTATTTTCTTTATTATATTTAAGAAAAACAAACATAACTTTTATTTTTTGAAATCACCAATGTCTATATCACACTTTGTTATGATTGTTTTTTTTTCGCAGTACACATGGCGCTTTTTGCAAGCGGAGTGGAAGTTTTGTTATGATTCGCTTTTCATCGGCAAATGTACATGGTGTCTTTTTCATGATGCTTTTTTTTTGTCGCAAGGTTCATGTAGTCTTTTATTTGACAGGTTGACAGGGCTATATAAACAAGCACTGCTGATGCCAGAGATTTTGTTTATGTTACTTTATTTAAATTCATTATTAAACAGACTTTACTGAAGTAACTTTTGCTCATTTTTGGCGGAGAGGTCGTTCAGTAGGAGTACTTTCAGAATATGCAATAACCCAGAAAGTGTCAAAATGTACATGATGCCTTTTGAAATGTTGCCGTCGATTTTTTCATCGGTTAGCTAATAATCCATACAGTTCTCATTACAAAATTTTCCTTAAAAAAATCTGTGCCTCACGTGGAAATTATTGGATTGATTTGGCCAATTTGAAAGTGTTTTAAAGGATTTTGTGAAAAAAAAAATAATAAACAGAAAAAATATGCTGGTCTTTAACTATTTTTTTATTTTTTTTTTCTTGTGGATTATTTTTAAGGTTGGGCACTATGGTTTTGAGGTCGAAAATTTATGTTTCTCTATGGGATTGAGGATGTTTGGCGATTGCCCACGCTCCTTATAAAAAAAGTTTTTTTTTGTATGGGCAAGAGGGTCCTAAAGTCCTATGTAAATTTTAATGAACAGGGGTAAAAACACGATTAAAAACCATTTCTAATCACTTTTTTTTATTTTAATGGAAAAGTAAATAAATTGGGTCTTAAAATTAAGCTTAAATTTGTGATATTATTGTTCACAACGATAAAGCTTATTTTGCTGAGTTCAATAAACCTTTGAACGACCGCAAAGGATTTTAAATGGGTTTTTAATTCATTTTTTAAAAAAATAACTTCACGGCCCTTCTTGACAGAAAACGTCCTACTTGGGGAGTGTTCTTTTATTACGTAACGCAGTTGGGGGGGAGGGGGTTCGGAGACCGTGTTACGCTCCATACAAAATTTGTCTTAAAATCCGATATTTTGCGTTACGTAATAAAAGAACGCTCCCTTGACAGCTCGTTCCAAGGGAAACCGTAGTTGATCCATCGAAAAAATGTTGTCGTGTCATTTTTGTTGCATCAAAATGGAAAAAAAGTGATCTGAAATTGTTTTTGATAGTGTTTTTTACCGTTGTACATAAAAAAAAACCCAATTGTACAGTTTCATTTAGTCGTTTAAAAGTTATGATAAAAAAGCTATTTAGACGACTACAAAAAAAAAATGATTTTCAACATAACCTCAAATGGCCGGGTCTGATCGCCTAAAAAAAGCCGTGACAAAAAGTCTGTAAGAAGTTTGATTTTTTTATTCATAACTTATTTTTATATGGACCTCTTAGGTGAGAGAAAGGCAACAATCACCTAAAATTAAGTAACGTTTTTTGTTTCAGTTGTTGAAAATTGATTACAATCGCTCAATTTTTTGTCTTGGGAGAATTTGTAATAGAAACTAATGTTTTTTCTGTATATTTTATCAGTTTTAGTTTTTTTTAACGGAGTCTATGCACAAAAACATGAAAAAAAGTTTACACCTATAATTTCAATTGAATTTATTTTCAATGTAAATTTCAGTACTTACTACTAGTACTATTCAGTTTTTATTTGTTTAATATCATAGTACAATTTGAATAATGTTAGATATACAAATTGAATAAGTTTAGGAGGTCATGTTGGCTGTTACGACCAGCCAAAATGCCGGGAAAACCTTTTCCTCCCGATTAGCAGGTGTGTCTAATTGGGGCAAACCTTCACTTTTATCTTCACGGCAATTTAATAGCACCAACCAAGCAACTTCCAACCGATGCCGCCAAAGTAATGAACTAAACAAACGATATACATTTGCATAAATTTCTGGATGGGAGTCCTGGAGTCTGATGATATCATAATCAAATTATGCGGATTATTATTAGTCCCGGTTGGGTGGTGGTGTCGGTTACGTTTCTTTACCAGTGAGCACTCCGCCAACGTTTCGGCTTCGATAGGCCAATGTCACGAACATATGATGGGGTAGGACATAGACAATCGGATGTTGTTTATTTATGGAATACTTTCTTTTCCATGAATCAAAATTCATACAAAGTTTCAGCTATTCCCAATCTGTTTGTCTATGTTTCAACTATGCGCGCAAAATGGTGCGGTTTCCAAAGCGTGAAATGGTTTTATGAATGCAAATTACCCATTATGCTGAACACTGAGCATAATCATAAGCCGCGTTGACGACGACGACGAAAAAGGCCAAGAACAGAGCAGGGAAGGGATTAAAAATGATACTTCCCAGAGGACCTGGCCGGGGTAGTTTGAACGTCAGCAATTGCGGGAGTTTACTTGAATGCGAATATCATTAACGATAACTATGAAGGATGACTAATTGGATCAAGTGAGTGAGCGGTTGATCGCTCTCTCAGTGTGGGAACTCACTCTCCCGTGGAAATCCACCGTGTTGTGTTGTTTTTCCTCCTTCCTTCTCAACGCACAAGAGGAAAAGAAAATTTCACGCCTCTTCTGGTGTGTTGCAGGCACTCCCACATGTTCAAAATATGTATAGTTTCGCTGAAATCCTTTACACAAACAGCTCAATTGTCCGGGCTTTTTCTATAATCTTGAAGATTCGATTACGACGCGAAGGTTGAACAGTCCCAAAGGAGATCCTTGAAGTAAGTAAGGGAACACACAAAACATACCACCAGATAATCCAATTTAGATCATACACAAACAGTTTTCGGCTGCTCCTTTTGGGGATATCCTTGCTGTACCGAACCGGGCCCGGGCGTGGGTTGATCCTTTCAACGGTGCCTAGCCAGTATACGTGCACGGCTCACTTGGCCGGCCTGACATAATCCCGAACTAATCCAATCAGCGCTTTTATTGAGCTAGATGGAATAATTTATTTTTTGGCGATGATCGCCTTGTTGCGGAAACTATGATGAGGTTTTGGTCGAGTGGGTTGGTTTAATTGTGCCAACCATGTTATGTTGAATTTTATTAGACCGCATAAATATGAACCTTTTTTTTTAAATAATTCAGGTTTCAGAAAATAAATTGTAACATCACATTGAATTACTGATTTTCCAAGAAAGCATACAATTTTCACGAGGACCGTAATTCCAAAATACATTTCATTAGAAAGTGAGTTTTTTTTCGTATAAATGCAGCATTGCAAAAAGCATTTACTACTGGAAGATAACCAGATAACTTTTTTTAAATACATCAAATATCGACTTTTTAATATTTTGAAATTTACTACAACTTGATTATTTTGCGAAGACTTTTTTTGAGCAGTTTACTACCAAAACCGAAAATAGGTTTCACTAATATTTTTTATGGCCTATCTACAATCACTTAGCTTAGAACATCTAAGTAAAGTAGTTACTTAGGAAAGTCTGCAACTTACGTTCGTCATCCACAATCAACTTAGAAAACTTGCTGGGCTGATATACGTTGCTATGCAGTTGTTTGTTTACCTTTGATATGGAAACGTCAACTTACCGTAGATTTTGAAATTTTCCAAACCAAACGTCAGTTTCTAATTTGATTACTTTTCCATTGTAGAAACTCAGATTCATTTCCATTGATTCAAATTCCTAAGCTAAGTGAAATTTTCTAAGCTAAGTGATTGTAGATAGGCCATTACCCAAACTTTTTGGGGGTCAAAGAAGTCATTTGTGTCATTGGTTTACCTATACAAGGCCCCATACAAATTTGGCAGCTGTCCAAACAAACGAAAATACTCAAAAACCGGTATTTTTTGCAGGAATTTTCTGGTCAGGCTTCGGCAAAGTTGTTGGTGTTGGACTATTCATAAGAATGGTACACGGTAAAAAAATACAAAATACCAAATTTTTGATTTTTTACGCAACTATTGAGCCATATAGATTTTTTTTGCCACCGAGTAATGATTTTTTTTAAAGTGGGTTTTTTCTGGCAAAATAGAAATTTTACTCGAAAAAAATGTTGAGTTCGGTTAAAAAAATCAGATTTGCAATCAAAAAATAAATCACACATTTTTTATAGAAAGCACAGTTTTAAAGATATAGCTACCAGAAAATTGCACAAATGTTTAATTGTTTACCTAACATTGAAAATTAGACCATCATTTTCACTTCGGATAATCGAATCGCGAAAAACAATTTGTCTTGTTTTTTTTAATTGACTCCAAACATGCTCTAAAAAGATTTAGAATTTTTGAATCAAAGATGGCGGCCAAAATGATTCGGATGAAAATGAAAAAAAAATTTGTATGCTAAAAGGCAATAAAGAGCGAGTCCACGAACAGGGCATACCCCTTTGTATGGGACGTCGTTTGGACCTCACCAATCTGCCTGAGGGGGTTTTTCAGGGGTTGTTTGTACATATAAAACTAGCATCTGGCCAAAATATGAGCACTCTAGGTCAACGGGAAGTGGGGCAAATCGGGACACAAAGTTTGAAGGTTCAAAAACGTAAAAAATCTTAAAAAGGCTATAACTTAGGCAAAATTCAATTTAATTTCAAAATTACCGCTTTGGGTAAGGCAGTTTAACATATTGAATAGACACTTTTATTTTTAGTGAATTTTCTGGTTGTAAATTTTTGCTCGGGGGACCACTTAGATCCCATTTTATGGTGATAATTTTATCATATTCGTGTTTCTGAGACAATTTCACAATAGAAACATACATAAAAATTTATATTATCATCCATTTTAACCCTTCAAAAAATGAAAGATAAAAAAATTAAGAAGCTGCTTTTTTTTTCTAGTGTCATCTAGTATCCTTGGAAACGAACTTGATTTTCAATAAATGTGAATCAAAGTTTTTTTTTAACTTTCATTTTTTAAAGGGTTCAAATGGATGAAAACAAACATTTTTATGCATGTTTCTAATGTGAAAATGTCTCAGGAACACGATTATGATAAAATTATCACCAGAAAATGGGATCTAAGGGGTCCTCCGAGCAAAAATTTACTAAAATAAAATTCACTAAAAGTAAAAATGTCTATTTGATATGTTAAACTGCCTTACCCAAAGCGGTATCAGTCTCAGATGGTAGTCCTAGATGTCCCCTACAAGCTGCAGGTCGATCCGAGTTGATATCTGGATGGAACACTTTTTAATTTGAGTTTGAAAATTATGCTATTTTTTCACTAAAATTCCAATAACTCCCTTTAAAATAAACCAATTGGGATGCTCTACCCTGCATTTTATTGCATTTTTGAAGCATTTTGAATTTTGAAATTAAATTGAATTTTGCCTAAGTTATAGCCTTTTAAATATTTTTTACGTTTTTGAACCTTCAAACTTTGTGTCCCGATTTGCCCCACTTCCCGTTGACCTAGAGTGCTCATATTTTGGCCAGATGCTAGTTATATATGTACAAGAAACCCCTGAAAATTTCAGGCAGATTGGTGAGGTCGATGCGAGATGGGTATGCTTTGCTCGTGGACTCGCTCTTAACACTCAAACGCTCGGGTAGTCATTTGACTCCTATTTTTTTCTTAAAAATCTCATAACTTTTGATAGAATTGACCAATTTGGATGCTTCCGGGTGCAAAAGATCCAGATTTGTCTATATTTTCAACTGTCAGACGGAGGACAAATGTGGTCCATTTTTACCGGAGATATTCCGGATTCTGTTGGGGTACCTCGGCCCTCCCATATGGGTATTTGGCCAATATAATAAAAACTTTTCAACAGAATAAAATCGGAAATGATGCAAAACTTCAAGGAATCATCCTGCATAGATACATGACATGCTGAAGACCTTCGGGCACCGGAACAGGTTCTATCCGGAAACGGTTCACTGAGCTGATGTCAATTGTTGCTCAACTGGAACTGGCTCCGCTGCCCCGTAGGACTTAACCATGTCAATTATTTTTGCAGGATGATGTATTAGGATGATGCCTTGTAGTTTTGCATCGTTTCCGAAATTTTTCTGTTGAAAAGTTTTTATTATATTGGCCAAATACCCATATGGGAGGGCCGAGGTACCCCAACAGAATCCGGAATATCTCCGGTAAAAATGGACCACATTTGTCCCCCATCTGGCAGTTCAAAATGTAGACAAATCTGGATCTTTTGCAACCGAAAGCATCCAAATTGGTCAATTATATCAACATTTATGGGATTTTTAAGAAAAAATAGGGGTCAAATGACTACCCGAGCGTTTGAGTGTTAACAACTCAAATTTGCCTAATATGGGGTCACGAAATATGAATTTAATGTTTAAAATTCTAAAATGAAAAAAAAATAGATTTTTTCATGATTCGATTATTTGAAGTCCCATACAAACCTTGGTTCTTGCTTGTGATATAAATTAAATTGGAAAACTGGCATTTCATTGAAAATAAATTTTGTTTTATAAAACGTTACTTAATCCACTTTAAGGTGGTTCGTGCTTTCCTCACATTCATGTTGTATTTTAGGTTGTATTTTCAAATTAATTGGAGATCTTTTTTTTTATTTTTTTATATATTTTTTTTTATTTCTTTTATTTATTTTTCATTTGATTTTTTTTATATTAACTGTTTTAACCAGAACAGCAATTTTCAATTTTTTTAACCGAATCTCCAAAATAAAGGGACAGGGGGAGCTGTAATTGAATTTAAAAGTGCTGATATGCCAACATTTTAAGTTTTTGTTAAGAGGCAGTATTTGTAAATTCTGCTCGGTTTGTTCTAGAGGTCGTATCGAGGTGCTCCGATTTGGATGAAACTTTCAGCGTTTGTTTGTCTATATATGAGATGAACTCATGCCAAATATGAGCCCTCTACGACAAAGGGAAGTGGGGCAAAACGAGCTTCGAAGTTGAGGTCCAAAAAACCTAAAAAATCTTAAAATTGCTCGCATTTCTGTAAAACTTCATCAATTCCAACGCTCGTAGATGCATTTGAAAGGTCTTTTGAAGCACTTCAAAATGGACCATAGACATCCAGGATCGGTTTGATTTTTTCTCATAGCTTTTGCAAATTACTGTTAAAAATTGATTTTTTTAAAACCTCAATATCTTTTTGCAACAGCCTCCAACACCCATACTTCCATAGATCAAAAGATAGGTAATTATTTGGACTATAAGCCTACGGTATTAACTTTTTGGCCAATCGCAGTTTTTCTCATAGTTTTTCGATTTTTCTACAACAAACATTTAACAACGTTAGTTTTTGCCCTGTAGGCCTCCATAGCGGCACTTTTTGATCTCAATTTTGTCATATTTGAATTCCTCGGAAAATGTCACGTTAATTAGAGATATTGGAGTGGTAAATTTGATTTTTTTTGATGAAGTTTTACGGAAATGCGAGCAATTTTAATTTTTTTCAGTTTTTTGGACCTTAAACTTCGAAGCCAATATTACCCCACTTCCCTTTGTCGTAGAGGGCTCATATTTGGCATGAGTTCATCTCATGTATAGACAAACAAACGCTGAAAGTTTCATCCAAATCGAAGCACCTCGATACGACCTGTTACACATTGGTGAAAAACTCGCTCTTAAGTGTTTAGTATGCATCATGTTGTTTCCAACCATTTTCTTTGGTTTTTTTTTAATTTTGTGAGACGCTTTTTTGCATTTCCTACCTGTTTTGTTTGTGTTTTAAAATTTAGTTTGTTATTAGATTGCAACAAATTTGTGTTAAAATAAAGTTTGGGGCATACAAAATACAGTAAAATCTCGGTGAGTTGAAACTGATTGCCGTCAAATTATTAGAGTCTTTTTTTAGTTTGACACCCCTATCACGCGGTGCTCACACACAATACCATACGCATGTTTTGAAAAATAAAACTTAATTTCAAATTTGAAGCTCAACTTTAAAATTTTGGAGCAAAACTATCACAGTGTATCACAGCACAGTTTGCTAATAACCAATGAGTTTAAGAAAAAAAAAAATATTTCTTGCAGTTCTATGTCTTTTTTCGATCTGTGGTTCTGAATTAAAAAAAAAAATGCAAAAAGTCTAAAAGAGCGCTATTTGATTAAAACTACAAAAATAAATATTAAACAAAGTATTTTGAATAGTTTGCAATCAATTTTACTAGTATTTCAAATGAAAATTTAAATTTTCAGCGATGATTTTTGTTCGCCCTTTGATTTTTTGGGAATTAATTAAAGAGAGGGGTTTAAAAAAACCTGAAATATATTTTGCAATGGCCTAGTAAAAAACTTATCTTTTATTGTTTATAACTTGAATCAAAAAGAACCTCTAGTCGAAAACTAGCCCCTAATCCGATCCCAATCACTGTCGACAAATTGCCTCCTTCGGTCATAAAATCTCCTCCCGCTCCAATTTATGGCATGTGTGAAACTTATTAATTGCCCTACTCTCTGTGTAGTCCACCACAGTTCAAACATTGCAACCCTCCCACCTCACCACTGCCAACATGCATGGTATAGATGTCGATCATGCTTAGTCGTCGGTATATTATGCACTTGTTAGCCTTTAAGGTTTAGAGGTTCTCCCCCCTCATTCAAGTTTGTGTGTGCATTACATTCATGCGAACATTTGGACAAGTAAAAAAGTAAACTCATTCACGCCTCCGTCGAAAAAAAAAACGATGTTGTTACACTAATTTGAAGTTGGTTACACCAAATTTGCCTTCTGGCGAAAAACATAAAATGCTTGGAAGCAAACAGTTGTCGCCGGTATGATTTACGCCGGGCGATAATCATAGGTTAGCATTTCAACTAATAAATAACTTTTTTCTAAGTTGAACAAAAAGTGTAAAAAAGAACGGTGGCGACCTCTCTCTCAGCTGGTGGTAGTTGCACCTTGTGGTTGGATTTTTTCCCTCCACTTTCAGAAGTCGGCAACCGGGGGAGTGGAAACCCGGAGAGAGACCCCCGGAGGCCATTCTGGTGGTCGACCCACCGAGAACCCACCACCGCAGCATATAAATATCGAGAGAATTCCAAAAAAGGAGACCAGCAGCAAAAAAAAAAAAGAAACCCTCTCAAAAAGCGAGGGGCGTGCGGTCGTTCGGTTAAACAAGCATACAATTTGTTCTATTAGATTTTGGTCACGTCCAATTTTTCCCGCCCACGGCGGGAGCGCCCTCGTGATACCCACCGAGCGCGAATGCCAAGTCTTGTGTCGTATAACTCCATTACAACACCCACACGCCGGAAAAGAGTCGTGCATCGCTAATTTGACGTACCGCCGCCGTTCCGACGCGGAGATCTTGGCAAAGTTGGTTAGTTGCTTCACATATGGCCGGGTCATGCTTCCGTTTGGGCCAAGCCAAGAGCCCCGAGGGTAGTCTTAATTTCTGTCCAATTAGGCCTGCCTTTCCTAAGACGTGTTGGTTGGGTGCTAGGTGGTGACAGACTCTGCCAACGTTGGAAAGAATTGATTAATTCATTGGTTTTTATTAATTCTAATGTTTGTTTCTAATTGTTAGAAAAGTTCGATTGGACACAAACTCTAAAACGTATAAAACGAAACTTAAATTTGACTTAAATATTTAAAGCCAGACAAACTGTTCATTCCTTGTTCGAACATTGAAAAAAATAAATAAAAAACATTTTCAAACACGAACATCTTTTGTCCCTGTTCACGAATCCGAGATCTGTTTTTTGGTTTCTCGTGACGGAGGGGTGGTACGACCCCTTTCATTTTTGAACATGGTAAAAAAGAGTTGACTTTTATGTAAAATTGGACGCTGGGAATAACGTTTTTTTTTCATCTAAAAAACACAAAAAAAGTTTCAAAACTCTACCATTTTCCGTTACTTGACTGTAATTTTTTTTGGAACATGTCATTTTTAGGGAAATTTAATGTTCTCTTCGAATTTACATTGACCCAGAAGGCTCATTTTTCATTTAGAACTAAATTTTTAATTTTAAAATTTCGTGTTATTTATAACCTGGCAGGGTTATTTTTTAGAGTGTAACAATGTTCTACAAATTTGTAGAACAGACAATTATAAAAAAATTATATATAAACATAATATTTGCGAAACATCACGAGTTATCACGATTTTACAAAAAAAAAACAATGTTCATGGTCCCTCGCTACATACACGGACGATAAAATAGTGAGAAACGCAAAAATTAACTTTTTCAAAAAAACATTTCGTAAAATCGCGATAACTCGTGATGGGTAAATGAAAACCCCTTATGTTTATACCATTTTTTGTAATTGTCTGTTCTACAACTTTGTAAAACATTGTCACACTCTAAAAATAATTCTGCAAAGTTAGAGAAAAAACATACATTTTTAAAATAGTTTTTCTTGTTCTCAATGAAAAAATGACCCTTCTGGGTCAATTTTGATTCAAAAAGTACATTTAATTTCCCTTAAAATGACTTGATTAAATTTTTTTACAGTTATGTAACGGAAAATGGCAGAGTTTTTTGAAACTTTTTTAGAGTTTTTTTCGATAAAAAAAAAGTTCTGAATTTTTGGTACGCATTAAATCAGGCGTCCAATTTTACAAAAAAAGTCTCTTTGACACCAAATTTTTATCACATCACCGTTTCAGGCTGCAAATTATTGAAAAACAACTCTTTTTTACATATTTTTTTTTAAATGAAAGGGGTCATACCGCCCCTCCGTCACGAGATATCATAAAACGGACCTCGGATTCGTGATCAAAAGTTACCCCTTAGGAGAAAGTTTCACACAAATCGATGAGAGGTCGGGGAAACTTTTCCCGATTTCGTGTGAGTTGGTAGAGAATTACCCAAATCATTTAAAATATAATAAGATCATCAAAATTAAAGCATTGTGAGTAACAACTACCAATTGTTTTTTAAAACATGAGTACCGTAAAACGGGGTGACTTTGATAGCCGGGGTGACTTTGACAGGTTTGCGATTTTTCCGCAAAATGAAGAGCACAATTAAAATACGTAAGGAATGGTTCAGAAACATACTGACCGTGATAGAGAAGTGTTCAAAGTACCTCAAGAAGAACTTTTCATAAATTTTTGAAAGGTTTATAAAGTTAGTTAACTATAGTTAAGAAAATGTTGATGGATGTCATTATTTTAAACTTCTAAAAGTGTCATGATTTTTTCAATGAACATGATTTTTAATCGGAAAACGGAATGCATTTTCGGATTCTTTGGACAATTTTCCACTAGGAGAAGATTTAATAAGTTTGTAAATAATAAATAATATGTATTTTTGAAACACAATTTAAAAAAAACTCCTTATTTATAGGCAATTTCAGTTAAACAAATTTCATGTAAAATGTGAAAACTTGTGATTCGTGCTTCGAATTCAGTATAAAATGCAATATAAATCGATAATTTTATAAACAAAACTAGTTTTAACAAATTTCAGGCAAAATTCTGACTTTTTAACAATTTTACCTAAAATTTATATGTATTTTGTTAAACAGTTTATAAACTTAGTTAACTTAACAAAAACATTGATTTTTTTCTTACAAACTATATCAGCTACTTTAGTGATGGTACATTTAACGTACAAATGATGTTTGAACATCTTAAATATGATTTTAACAAGAAAAAACTATGACTATCAAAGTCACCCCGGAATTAAAACTAAGAATTTTTAACGTAACTATTTTTCTAAACACTATTGAAAAAACTTTTTTTCCAAAATAGTGCATGGACTCTGTGTGGCCTACCCCAGTACATGTTTCAAAAATAATAATCTTGAGAAAAACCTTACCTGTTGGAAAATATTCTAAAAACAAATTGAAATCCTATCAAAGTCACCCCGGTTTACGGTACATTAATTTCATTTTTGTATTATGTTTTTTTTGTTTATTGATTTTGTATTGCGTGTTATTTTTTTATACAAAAGTGTAAGATTTCGCAAAGAATGTTGTTGGAAGCAATTCTTTTATTGTTATTTCATTGTTATGATATAAATTCCTGATATATTTTCAATAAGATAATGTTTCTTTATTTTTGAACAGACGATATTTTTTTTCGAAAAATGGGAATGTTTGCATTCTTTAAAACATGAGCATTAGATTTAATCATTGCATTTAATTTTTGTTTTGACTTTGTTTACTATAAAAACAGTTCTTTGGATATTTTTTGGAAATAAAATTACATTTTAAATAAAATACATTTTACATTAGCAAACAACATTTTCTAACGTGCAGTGTTTTTTTAACAAAAAGCAATCCCAAAAATTAAAGGGGGTTCAAAAAACAAAATAGCAAGACTTTAGCAAACTATTTTGATATTCAAATTTTAAAGTCTTTCAGAAGTAGAACAAGACCGAATTGAACTCATGCAGAAAATGACAAAATATTAATTGCAAATTCTGCATGAGTTCAATTCGGTCCAGGTATAATTCTGAATGACTTTAAAATTTGAATATCAAAATAATTTGCTAAAGTCTCTCCAAACGAAACCGATTTTTGATTCATTAAAAGTAGAATTAGCATATTTGATTGATTTGAATAAGTTTGGGCAAAGCTCCATTTATAACTTTTTTGATAATAAAAAAATTAAAACATTTATGTTTACCTTAAAATAGTAGTTTATGCAACAAGTTGCAAAAAGAGGACTTTTTCAGCACGAGTCGTACATTTATCTAACGAGGTTCACCGAGTTAGATAAATACGACGAGTGATGAAAAAATCAAGTTTTGCAACGAGTTCCATACAACGTTTTTTGCAATTCCGAAAAACACCATTTGGACAGAATTATAGGCCAAATGTCCATGCATTGAGTCAATGAATCGTTCAAATCAAAAAATGTTGAAAAGTATAACTTTTCCTAACAAGTGCTGAAAATTTCAACTTTTCAGCATCCATTTCAGTGCTGAAAAGTAGAACTACGATTCTGTTATTTTTGGTACAGAAAAGTAGGCTGTTTCGTCGTTCAAGAATGACAGGAAAAGTAAGTAGTTTCACGACGGAATTGCAAAAAAGCAATTTTCATCAACATGTATTGTTTTTTTTTGCTTACAAAAATTTTATAACACTCGTTTTGTGGTTTGTTTCAATTGAAAAATCAGAAAATTTCAAACACTGAGGAGCAATTTTCAATTGGTTTTTTGAATTTTGCGGCCTTTTACGGTATTGGCTAGATTTCACGGTAAAGGGCAAATTTCATTAAATTGTAAAATTCACTTATTAGAAATATTGAAAATTTACCCTTAGAAAAAGTCAAACATTATTTTAAGATGTTAAGTTGAATTTTTATTTAAAATGAATCCAAATTTTTCGATCAAGTGTACCATTTTCAAATTTGAGCTATAGCTTTGCAAATTTACAATCGAAAAGTACTTCATAGAGATATTATAGCTGTTTAAAAATTAATTTTTACTGACAAATTTCAGTTTCTGATTTCTAAAAATTGTGTCCATGATTGTCAAATACTAAAAATAGTTTTTTTAAGCTGAGATTTTTTTTATAAAATTTCCTAAGAGACATTGAAGATTGTACCTCTGGTTGTTCTAAAATACAGCAAGTAAAAGAAAAAGAAATAAGAAAATTAATGTTTTTAAAATATTATCCCAACAGCCCCCCATTTTCTAATGCCAATATCTCAGCAACCAATGCACAGTGGGCGAAATGGAACCCAAAATCGGACTCAATTGAACGCGGCTGGTTCCCTGGTATGAAAAATAGTGTTTCTTATGTAAAAAAACTCGGAGGAATCGATTAGTGATGGTTTCATCCACCGCACGAAACGGCAAAGGGTTCATTGTGCCCCAATTCCCCATGTTTTTACATTTTTTTTTTTTGAAAATCGGTCTGTATTTAGAGCGGAGGCTTTATGCGGCCATCCAAAATGCACTTAGCTTATGTGAAAATATCCCAGGAATCCAGTAAAAATAACCACTTGCACCGCAAAAATCATCTAGGGTCCATTTAACCCCAATTCCGCTATAAAAGCATTTTTGGCCGTTTTCAAATGTTAGGTCTGATTTTACAAATCTGAAAATATTTTTATCGAAAAAATCAGACAATTTTACTTAAGAATGACGATTTGCACTTGATAGTTTAACAATTTTATGTTGATAAAAATAAAAATTATGTAAAAGGCAGTTTATTCTGCCTTGGGGAAATTGGCCCAAAACTCATTCTTCAATCTTTTTATTTAGTTTAATTTCTATATCAACATAAATGTGTCAAACAATCAAGTGCAAATTGTCATTCTTATGTAAAATTGTCTGATTTTTGCGATAAAAATATTTTCAGATTTGTTAAATCGGACCTAACATGCTTTTATAGCGGATTTGGGGTTAAATGGACCTTAGATGATTTTTTCGGTGCATGTGGTTATTTTTACTGGATTCCTGGGACATTTTCACATAAGTTAAGTGCATTTTGGATGGCCGCATACAGCCTCCGCTCTAAATACAGACCGATTTTCAAAAAAATGTAAAAAATGTGGAATTGGGGCAAAATGGACCCTTTGCCGTTTCGTGCGGTGGATGAAACCATCACCAATCGATTCCCCCGAGTTTTTTACATAAGAAACACTATTTTTCATACCAGGGAACCAGCCGCGTTCAATTAAGTCCGATTTTGGGTTCCATTTCGCCCACTGTGCAATGGTCCAATTTTCAATGGTGAAAAATGAAACATCAATACAATAATATAATTAAGAAATTTTTTGAATCGTTATATTAAATATTTAATAATTTTGACTATTTTGTAATGTTAGTCCTGATTTCAAAATAAAAAAAAAATGAAAACGGTGCACTTTATGAAAAAATCTGTCAGGTATTTTTTTCGGTTGCAAATTTGATTTTACATTGAAAGCTGAAGTAAAAAAAAATAAGTAAAATTTCTATTTTTCAAAAAAAAAAAAACGCATTCAAAAAATATATAACTTGACGGCAACATTTTTGTTCTTACTTTTCTACACAGAAAAAAAATCAATTCTCGAAACCGTGAAGTCAGTTCACGATTATGAGAACCACGAAGGAATATATTCACGGTTATGGTGCAAATGCACCATACTCATGAATAAATTCCTTCGTGGATCTCACATTCGTGAACTTAATTCACGATTACGGGAATTGATTTTTTTCTGTGTATGGCTAATATGTTGCGGTTTTTTGTCCCCAAAAAAATATATGAAAAAAAAATCAAAAATTATGATATAAGAATTTTGGGAAAAAAGTTTTTTGTGTGAAAAGAAGTAATTTGAAAAATTGGCAATTAATTCGTCCTGGTACAAATTTTTACCAACTTTGCCGAAGACACCAAACCGATCAGAAAATTCCTTCAAAAGATACGGATTCTCGATGGTACCGTTTTGTGTATGGTCGACAGCTACCAAAATTGTATGGAGCTTTCTATCGGTCAAAATGACACCAAATGGATTTTTAAGATTGAGCCAATTAATCAATATTTATAAAATCATTTTTTTGTGGAGGTTTGCGATTTTATCAATTTCAATTATTTACAATTCTCTTTCTTAGCGACTCTTTGATGGATGTCCAATGTTCTAAAATAAAATGGACATTCATGGACACTCTCATCCTGTAGTTAGCCCTTACATGTCTATAACTTTAAAACAGTACATTCTATCAAAGAAAAAAATCTTTTAAATATGATTTTATAGTACACTTTTTTATATCATGAATTTTTCAAAAAGTAATATCTTAATGATAAATTTTGTGTCCCTAATTCATTTTTTAACACGGTATTGGGATATTTTCCTATGCCACGTATTTCAACCCAGCACAATTTCTTAGCCCCAATATTTTCCAACCACTTCCATGAAGTATGGACCAAGGGGAGCAATTTGGGCATGTTTATTGCTCTTTAGTAAGTTTTCTTTCTGAGGGTTCATTTTTCGGATTCTGCATGGTGCCATCAAAAGATCATTATCATAAATCACCAAGATTTTATTCTGCTCTTACCACAGCTTGTTCAGAAAAAAGGGAAACTCTGAGCGAAAATTCCACTTGTACGCATTCTGTTTCTTTTTTGGCTGATTTGCACATTTTTTTTTCACTCGTTCTATGACGACTTGTAGAAAAATCAAGTATTTCGCCATTTGAAATGTAAATTCAATTCCCTGCTAGAAAGGGATCCCTCTTGTTTTTCTTTCCTTCCGTTGCCTATTTTCGGCACCAATCTTAAAAAAAATCAAAACTGAAATCCAATGCATTGCGATTTTATTGGATCATCGAAAGAGGCATTGAATATTCATCGATTTGGTGGAATTTTCAACAATTTCAAAACGCACTTTGTTTCGAGAGCTACTTAACTTGTTTGCCCTAAATTAAAGATTTGAAGCCTTTCCGGCTTGCGCCTGCCGTGTTTACTTTCGAACTTTTCACCCTTTTCCAGGATCCCTCAACTCAATGTTGCGCCAATCTCAACATGTACTGCAGTATAGGTAGAAGTACTTTGTGCAAACATACTTGTCAAGGGTATTATCCGAGCGTCTCTTTTGCGAGCCCTTTACGATGCATTGTCGAAGGGAATATTGTTTGAAGGGATTTGTTACTCTGAGGAAGGCTCGGGATTTGGTGATAAATACCTCACACAAACAGCAGACGAGTACACTTCAGATGATTAAAACGAAATATGTTACCATTTCTAATTGCTTGGGCAGATCGGAGATTTACCTGTTTGATGATTGTTTGCTGCAAAGGTCTTCTTTTATTTGATTTTTTTTTTCATGAGATCACGGCTATTACAAATATAAATATTATGATTTTGCAGCTATGAGAATGACGAACGTTTTTTTTTTCAAGAAAATCATTTGAGACAACTTCCTCGAGTTAAACCCCCCACTAAACGCAAACAACAGTTTCATTATAAGCCCATCATCGTCGCTGGGTCAAATTTGTATCTCATTGTGGCAATTGGCCCCCGCCAATTTCGCAATACCCACAATTAAAGTGAGTCCAGGCTGCAGATCTTGACGGTTTCGGGGTGAAGACAGATTCTGCCCTCGCAAATCGCATTTTAATGTCCTTTCGTGCGTGGTGTGAATCTTGCAGTCACATCTCTGCATTTTTTATATTTTTCTCCACTGAGAGATGTTGGATTCTTCAAGTATAGGGTTTTCGGACCCGCGTATCACGTCAAGTGGATTAAGGGACCCCCTCTCTGAAATTATGTCGTCTCCCGGCTCAACCAGCATCCCTATAATTAGGACCATTTTGGGATGATTATTTTTTTCTCCTTGCTTTGGGTTTTGAGCTGGGAATCTCGGAAAGGGTGTAGATTTCTGGGAGATTCGGCGCAAGGCATGAGGTTTCGTCCCGCAAGGGATATTCCTGACGCCCGTGATAATTTGGCCTTAATGCCACTGTCATTAGGAGCAGCTCGGGATGCACCACTGAACTGACTGTCGGGTGATTCTTCTAATAGAGTTGCAATTCGTTGCATCCCGGGAACATTTACCTCCAATTAGGAAGAAGCACTGTTGTAGTGAGTGTGTGTACTTAAGGTCTCATGAAATGATAAATTTTGTCTCATGAAGATGATTGCCTCATTACCGTCATTATAACTCAATTGAGGTAATTGAAATTAGTGTGTACCAGCGATTTTTTACATCCTCTCCCAACATCCCGAGCAAACCTGCTTCAGAAACATCATGCATGACTTGCTCAAAGCAGAACACTCTTCATCTGCAGTGTACTGGTAAATCGATTGAGTCGTCCCCTCTGCATCTCCTTCAACACAAAATACGCAGTCGTTTTAAAAAACGACGAGGGGCCACCCCTCACAAAACAAACATCAAAAAGCAATTCCACGCGTTTGAACCCCTCCGAAAAAAACCCTTCAAACTGTAAAACCAAAACTATTTAATACGCTATTACACCCTCAATTAGGGATTCAATTAATTTTTTATCCTCTCCGTCGCAAGTCGCGAGGGCTGTTCATCGTCGAGTTCATCATTCGACCTAATCCCGCTCCTTTGAACAGTTGTCACTTCCTGTGCGGGATTGTCCAAATCGTTGCGAGGGCGTTTGCGTGCGGTATTATCTGCCATGTTTGTCGACCTGGTGCTCACTTGATGGTTGCCGTCTCTCGGTGTTTGCTGAAGCGATTCTCGAGCGGACAAATCCTTGGACGATCTCGACGAATTGTTGGCACAACATATTCCGGTTGTTTGTCGCTGGGTTGACAGCTTTTCAATTGGGCTGATGGTGGCGTATTAGGGAAAAGTAATTAGCTCTGTTAGGAGGACAAAAAAAAACGAAAGAGATTAAAATGGATTGGCTCGAGTGAATGTGTCAAGTGGGTGTTTTGGGAAATGCGAAGTGATTTTCGTTCTTGCAGGAAGGTAAACAAGTGAGGGATTATGCCATTTGAAATGATTAAATTTTTACATTTATTTAGAAAAAAACTTCTAAGATAATCAAAATTTGTTTCTGACTAGATCTAGTTCTACAAAAAAAGTATTTTTTTGCGGTTTAAAATATTTTTTTATTTAAAAGAATGTACTGTCAGAGGAAGTTAATTTAATATTTTGTCAATCACTTTATTTGAAGATGTTTTATTCCAATTGTTGACACCTATTTCTTTAAAAAGTTTAGGGTGATTGTGATAAATTCATTTCTTAATTCTCAGAAACCATCGAAAACTTTTTTAAAATAAGTTTTCTTGAAAGTGGAGTATCTTTTCGTAAAAATACGGAATAACATAGTTTCTCTACAAACATTTGCATTGAATACATTCTTTAAACCTATCCACTGTCCACAGTTAAAAATCCGTAGCAAACATGAAATCTCAAAAATGCTGTTTGGATACTTTTAACATGTAAAACCCAAAGGCGTGTTCTCGGCATATTGACATGATCGTGCTATCTTGTCGTATGTCGTATTATCAGAAGTGCATACAGAAGTGACAAAACGGCATGTGTCTAAAATTTCCTTTGGATTCGAATCTGGGGATCTGTGATGGTCAAATGGTGGGGCATTGAAAGCTGCATAAAATGGTTAACAAAATGGTCAGAAAAAAGTGCAAGGTGTAATGCCAAAAACATTACCGAAAGACATAGGAAGATAACAATGAGAAAAAAACTAAGCCTTTCTAAATGCTTCAAAAAGCAACAAAGAAAATTGGATTGAAACATGTGTAAGGAAAATGCGTTTTTTTATTTCAAATGTTTTTCAGACCTAGAAATTCTAAACCAAAACTTCTTTTTGTCGTAGAGGGATCATATTTGACATGTAATCAAACAAACTTTCCATCAGATCCAATAGCTTGAAGATCTGGCAACACCGTCTCAAGTTATGACCACTGAATTGGTATTTATTTACATTTTATAGACGGATCTCACTTATCTCTAAGAAAATTATGTCCGAATCCAATAATCCATTAAAACAACCTGTCTCGGTAGAATCCAATAATCCATTAAAACAATCTGTCTCGGTAGAGTTGGCAGTTGAACTCACAATTCAAAGGTCGTCAGTTCGAATCCCGACGTGGATGGGAGCTAAGGTGTAAAAAGAGGTTTGCAATTGCCTCAACAATCAAGCCTTCGGACACCTTGTGTCGAGTAGGAATCTCGCAATCGAGAAGACAATGCTGTAAAGCAAACAGTTAGATTTTTTTCATTTTTTTATGATTTTTTTCGAAAATTCTTAAATTTTTAAAATTTGAAGTATGAGTGCACATTATGCAAATTTTATAATTTTCGAAAAAACACGGAATTTGCGAAAATTTTAGTATTTTCCTAAAAACGCTAATAAAGTGAAAAAGAATGCCAAATTTCACTTCATTTGATACCCATGCTGAAAATTTAAAAAATTCTGGTATTTTCAGAAAAAAAGTTTTTATAAATTTTAAGTTTTTCCAAAAAAACTCATACTGCAAGTTTTGGAAATTTGAGTATTTTCGAAAAAGTGCGTTACTTTGTGAAAATTGTAGTATATTTCAGAAAAAACTTTAATCATGTGAAAAAGCATACAAAATTTTGTTTCGATTAATATCCATATCGATTTATTTGGAAATTTTAGTATTTTCGAAAAAATACGGTTTTTTTTAAATTATAGTTTTTTTTTCAAAAAAAAAATCTAATAAAGTGATAAAGCAAACAAAATTTCGTTTCGTTTGATACCCATATTGCAAATTTAAAAAATATGAGTTTTATTCCAAAGGCGGTTTTTTGCGAAAAAAAAATTTTTTTTAAATAAAAACTCTTATATAGTGAAAAAGCATACAAAATATCGCTTTGTTTGACAACCATACTGCAAATTTTAGAAATTTTAATATTATCGTAAAAATCCGTTTTTTGCCTTCCTCACCTCACTGAGGCAAGGCTATAAAATCACTCGAAAAATGAACTTCTGAAATACACATCTTAGATATACCTTCACGTATACCTATCGACTCAGAATCAAATGCTGAACAAATGTCTGTGGGGACGAATTTTTTTTTGCCACACGATTATCTTAGAACTGGCTGAACCGATTTTGGCCGGATCCGCCTTATTCTGTTCGTTTTGGGGTCCCTTAAGACCCTATTAAATTTTATTCTGTTTAATGAAGTACTTTTAAAGTTATGCCATGAAAAAGTTTTTTTGTAGCTACTAAAAAGGGTGATTTTTGCATAACCTCAAAGGCCGGGTCTTTTTGCTTACGCGCGAGAGTCACGCATATCGCCCATGTTTATCGCCCGGTTGCCACATGGCTTAAACAGTATCTGCGTCTCTTTTGGAAAAATTCTGTATTAATTATGATGCCGAATACATCATTTTGTCTCAACAAAAATTTACACGAACTTTTTAAAGAAATATAAGACTCATAAGACATTGTTTACTAAGACTAGGGGGACAGCATGCAATTCCATCGTGTACCTATTGTTGGCATATCAGCATCTTCAAATTCAATAACAGCCCACCCTCCTCCTTTATTTTGGAGAGTTGGTAAAATAAGAATTGAAAATTGCTGTTCTGGTAAAAACAATAATTATAAAAAAAATAAAAAATAGTAAAATTAAATAAAAAGTATTTAATAAAAGAAAATAAAATAAAACTCTTAAATTGATTTGTAAATACAACCTAAAATACAACATGAATGTGAGGAAGGCATCAACCACCTTAAATTGGATTAAGTAACGTTTTTTTTTAAATTTTAGTATTTCAAAAAAAAAACAATATTGCAGGTTTTGAAAATTTGAGTATTTTCGAAAAAGTGCGTTATTTTGTGAAAATTGTAGTATATTTAAGGAAAAACTCTAATAATGTGAAAAAGCATACGAAATTTCGTTTCGATTGATATCCACAACAATTTTTTTTGTTAATTTTAGTATATTCGAAATAATACGGTATTTTTTAAAAATTGTAGTTTTTTTTCAAAAATTCTCTGATAAAGCGAAAAAGCATACAAAATTTCGTTTCGTTTGATACCCATATTGCAAATTTATCAAAATTTGAGTATTTTCGAAAAAAATTAGGTATTTTGTGAAAATTTTAGTATTTTCATAAATACTTTTAAATAAAGTGAAAAAGCATTCAAAATTTCGTTTCCTTCGACACCCAATAAATAAATTGTGTTCGCAAAATTTGAAAAAATCGGTATTTCTCAAAATAACTGTTTTTTGCGATAATTTAAATAATTTCTTTTAAAAAACCCTTTAATAAGGTGCAAAGCATACATAATTTCGCTTCGATTGATACCCATATAGAACATTTTACGGCATTTTGTGAATATTTTAGTTAAAAAAAAGTTTAATGAATTACTTCTACAGCATACAGACATTCGTTACGATACCCATATTGCAAATTATGGTAATTTGAGTACGTTTGAAAAAATACGGTATTTTGTTAACAATTTTGAGTATTTATTCTTTGAAATCTACTAGACGATAATTTTATCAATTAAAAACCTTGGTTTTGACATCTTTTCCCAGCTCATATTTGATGGAAAATTGATTTTGGGGTAGCACCGAAGGTTCCCGGATTTACATCGTCGTGCTATCTTGTCGCACCCGCCATTTCGGTGTTCCGAGAAAAACGCGTTTCAATGTTTGACCTTGAATAAACAAAAACAAGAGCGCGCAATGTAAACAATAACAAACACGTTTTGTTTGGCTGACCATTCTGTGCATTGTCCCGAAGTTTGGTTTAAGTTGGTTGCTGGAGTCCCGAGTTATAATTGCAAATGTTTACGGTAGTCTAACTTGTACGTGCGTCAAACGCGTTCTGATCCGAAATCCTTTTGGCCAATTGTCGCACTTACATCAATTTTCAGAGAGTGACAAGATAGCACGATAAGATTGAAACTTCTTTTATATGTAGAGTGACAACAATGCACGTAGTTTTTCGGTCTTTATTGAAATCTCAGGATTGAAATCGAATTTTGGGGATCTGTGAAGGTCAAAAGGTGAGGCATTGTGAGTTGCACAAAATGGCGTTTTTAACTCAATTTGGCATAAAATGCCCGTACGACAAGTTAGCACGACGGCGACGATATGTGTTTATGTACCTTAAGGTTAAGCCGTCAATCATGCACTCTAAAATACTATGTATTAGGTTCAATTTTACGATTTTTTGCACCAAAATTAATCAGCATATGCCGGTTGTACTCTTCTTGAAGGACCTCAAGGAGTTTTTGATCTAAATCCGATGGGTCTCAGAATTTATAAAATATTTTGAAGTGGCCTCCCTGGTTGACAATCACTGATTAATGATGATTTTCACAACTTTATAAGGAAGAGAAAAATATTTACCAAAAATTATCATCACATGTGTGTTGAACAACTTGTAGAAGGAATTTTGAGAAAATATTGTAAACGAAGCAAAATTCATATCATCGAACGCCAAACAGTGGCAATGATGGAAGGTGTCACCTTAATTCCAGAGAAAGGTTCTTGCCCACAGCAACCCAACATCTCCAACTCCGACGCCACCACCATCGTCGGTTGTCTGAATCACCAGTCTCTTCATGGTCTGAAATGTCTGAACTGGACAGCGTGCAATGTCTTCTTCCGGTTTGAATTCTGGACACAATTTAAAATGCCCTTGTCATTTACTGCTACCACCACATCTTCCACGCGAGAGTCAGCCAAATCAACTTGTCCCTTTTGGAAATGTTGTCGGTAGATTTGGTAGGAATAGGGTTACCTCTTAAAATTTAGTAGTATTATTTTCTTAGTTGAGGGAAGCTTTAGAAATTCTTTTTTTTTTTCCAAGTTGTCAAGACTTCCGTCACTGTAAAGCTAGTCACCCTACGAGTGAGCTCAACAGACGTAGGGATCCCCCTAAACATGGAGGGCAGCGATTCGAGATATGTTTCCCCCCCCACACATCGTTGACGTCGCAGCCGCCGCCAAAATCGTCGTCGTCGTCGTCGTTGGTACACAGAAATCAAATTAAATATTCAGTGCAGAAATCCTATGGGGTGTAGCCCCTGGCAACCAATAAGAGATTGGGGATGAAAGAGAGCGAAAGCATCGATACATGGTTGCCGTTGCTCCTCGCACCCGGTCCAGAGGTTCCACCGGTCGGTAGCCCGTATCCATGTGGTAGTAAGGCTGCATAGCGACGGAATCAACGGCATTGATTGCGCGCCATATTCTCCACTGAGGGGGTGGTGGGCGCGAGTGGGTGGCCAGTCGTCAGACAGCATCCTACATCACACAGCATAAAGGGAAGAAAGACAAGTTTGTTGTGCCTTGTGCTTGTGGTGGGACTGGGGAGGGGTTCCTGTATGGGTGAGATATGCTGTGCTGCGGATTCGATACGGTTGTTGGAGACGCATTATGCTGACAAAGTACGGAGAAGAAGATGACGGTTCAAGGAAGGAAACGCGTACACAAGAAGACGTTGTCGTCGTCGTCGGTGATGTCGAATCAGGGCTTGTAAGAACATCGATTTATCTCGAAATTATTACACTGAGCGCGCGGTCTTGTATATCATACAATGAGAAGATGCATGACGATGGCAGATCGGTATAATAAATTGGATGACAATTTTGCGAGGGCAGAAAAATGGCTGAGTGGATTCTGATTTGATGGATGGGACCTGCTTCCAGGAAATATGTGATTTCGTAAATCTTGAATTTAGTGCCTTAAAATCAGGAGGCAAATTCGGCAAAGCCAGATTCAGGGTGAGACATTTTTTTCTACAAATTTGTAAGAATGTTGATGTTGGAGTTGAAGTCGATTCAATCATATTCCCAAAAAAAAAAAAAAAAACGTGGAGTTACTAAATCTTCAAAATCCGATGTCAAATTTAAAGTCTTTGAAAAGCTACCCAACTCTACATACCTAACTTGGTGGGCCAACCTATCAAGGTTGTTAACTATGAAATTATCGAGGCTCGATAACGATAACGATAGTTCTATCGTTATCGGCGGGACGATAACGATAATCTATCATTATCGTTATCGTTATTTCGATAATTCTATCGGCGGTAATCTTATTGCCGAAAATGGACAATTTTTAATGTCTTTCGAAAATCGATTTATTCAACCATATCATGTTAAATTTTAAATGCATTCACTAGGAATATATATATATATATTTTAAATCTTTTAAGTTTCAAAGTAAAATATGAGCATGAGCATGAGCATGGTTGACTGCCAATGAGCTGCGACTCCGTTATTGACAGATCAGCTGAAGTTAAACAATGAATCAAAAATGATCAGTGGGAGCCAACCATCCGTTCACTGTTTAACCCCTGAAGACCCCGACTTTATTAGTCAATACCGGCGCCCTCCCAAGAAGCCTGCAGTTCAACAAAAGGTAGGAATGTTAGTCCGATAGTTGAAGTTGCAGACTCATCAAGCACATAGTTTTTCGCTATATACTTGTTGATACCGCTTGAGACCGTTGAATCCACAGCATCTCCTTCAAGCATCACGTGATTATTTTTTTTTGGGTTAGTAGGATAAGGTATTGGCTTTTCGATGCCTCCCGAGCTACGATGCTATGGGGAGGACTTTCATAACAAACCCGTCGGCGAGCCTTCCGAGCAACGATGCTATGGGAAGGTTTTTCTAATTAGCACACCAAAACACTCGCGCACAGGTATTTAAATACTGAATAAATGTAATTTTTCATCACGATTACCCAGACGACATTGATGATATAGGAAGGACTTTTTTACAGTCATTTACTAATACCTAAACTTATTTTAATGCAACAATTCACACGACGTCGTGCCTCCCGATCAACGATGATGTAAGAAGGACTTGAGCAAGCCAATCAGGATGAAACACGAAATAAAATTCTCTTCTTTTCACACACAATGCCACATAATTGACCGCGCGTCACCACCCAACAAATTGAACTCTCTTTTAAGTTTCAAAGTAAAATATGTACTCAAAATTCTCCACAAAATATCGTATTTTTTCGAAAATACTCAACTACCCATAATTTGCATAATGGGTGCTAATCGAAACGAAATTTGGTTTGCTTTTAACATTAATAGAGTTTATTTTGGAAAATACTATAATTTTCACCAAATACCGTATTTTTTTGAAAGTACTCAATTTTTCATAATTTGCAATATGGGTATCAAACAAAAAAAAAATGGTGTATGCTTTTTCTCTTTATGAGAGTTTTATTTGGAAAACACTAAATTTTTCACAAATTACCGTAATTTTTCGAAAACACTCAAATCTTTGAAACATGAAACCCATATGGTTTCAAACAAACTGAAATGTTGTATGCTTTTTCAATAACTATATTTTGAAAAAATCGCAAAATATCTTATTTTTCGTGAATACTAAATTTTCACAATTTGCATTATGGATTTCAATTGAAGCCAAATTTTGATTGCTTTTTCACAGTAACAGAGTTTTTGTTAATATTAAAATATTCACAAATTACCGTATTTTTCCAAATTTTAAATTTTTTCATATTTTCAAAATATGCAAGTGAAATGTTGTATGCCTTTTTACTTTATTTAAGTTTTTTATTTTTTTGTAAAATATAACAGTTTCGCAAAATATCGTATTTTTTATAAATACTAAAATTTTCTAAATTTGCCTTATTTATAATGTTTGCTTTTTCAAATAATTAGAGTTTTTTTTTTCGAAAATTCTCATTTATTTTTAATGTGCAATATTGGTATCGAACGACGCAAAATTTTGTATGATATGGAGCATACACATTTTTACTGTAAGTATGAAGCATGCAAAATTTCGCTTCGTTTGATACCCATATTACATATTTAGAAAATTTTAGTATTTTTGATAAAAAAGGGTAATTTGTGAAAATTTAATAATTTTCAAACAAACTCTGATAAGTTGAAAAAGCACATGAAATTTCAATCTGTTGGGTATCAAACGCTTATATTGCTCATTTTGGAAAGTTGAATATTTTAGAAAAATAGAGTATATTGTGATTTTTTTTTGTATTTTTAAAAAAACTCTAATAAAGTGAAAAAACATGCAAAATTTTGCTTCAATTGATTCCCATATTGCAAATTTTTGATATTTGAGTATTTTCGGAAAAATTTGGAAATTTGTGAAAATTTTAGTATTAAAAAAATATCTCATAATTTGAAAACGCATACGAAATTTAAATTCGTTTGATACCCATAATTCAAATTGGGAAAATTAGAGTTCTTTCGAAAAAAACGGTATTTTGCGAAAATTTTAGTATTTTTCAAAAATACATTAATAAAGTGAAAAAACATACACAACTTCGCTTCGTTTGGTACCCATATGAGCAGTTCTCTAGGATTTCGGTCATTCGATTTTTTTTGTATTTTTTAATCCGACTGAAACTTTTTTGGTGCCTTCGGTATGCCCAAAGAAGCCATTTTGCATCATTAGTTTGTCCATATAATTTTCCATACAAATTTGGCAGCTGTCCATACAAAAATGATGTATGAAAATTCAAAAATCTGTATCTTTTGAAGGAATTTTTTGATCGATTTGGTGTCTTCGGCAAAGTTGTAGGTATGGATACGGACTACACTGGAAAAAAATAATACACGGTAAAAAAAATTTGGTGATTTTTTTATTTAACTTTTTATCACTAAAACTTGATTTACAAAAAAACACTATTTTTAATTTTTTTTATTTTTTAATATGTTTTAGAAGACATAAAATGCCAACTTTTCAGAAATTTCCAAGTTGTGCAAAAAATCATTGACCGAGTTATGAATTTTTTAATCAATACTGATTTTTTCAAAAAATCGAAATTTTGGTCGTAAAAATTTTTCAACTTCATTTTTCGATGTAAAATTAAATTTGCAATCAAAAAGTACTTTAGTGAATTTTTGATAAAGTGCACCGTTTTCAAGTTATAGCCATATTTAAGTGACTTTTTTGAAAATAGTCGCAGTTTTTCATTTTTTAAAATTAGTGCACATGTTTGTCCAGTTTTGAAAAAAATATTTTTGAAAAGCTGAGAAAATTCTCTATATTTTGCTTATTCGGACTTTGTTGATACGACCTTTAGTTGCTGAGATATTGCAATGCAAAGGTTTAAAAACAGGAAAATTGATGTTTTCTAAGTCTCACCCAAACAACCCTCCATTTTCTATCGTCAATATCTTAGCAACTAATGGTTCGATTTTCAATGTTAATATATGAAACATTTGTGAAACTTTCCGATCTTTTCGAAAAAAATATTTTCGGAATTTTCAAATCAAGACTAACATTTCAAAAAGGCCAAACATTCAATATTACGCCCTTTTAAAATGTTAGTCTTGATTTGAAAATTTTGAAAATATTTTTTCCGAAAAGATCGGAAAATTTCACAATTGTTTCATATATTAACATTGAAAATCGGACCATTAGTTGCTGAGATATTGACGATAGAAAATGGTGGGTTGTTTGGGTGAAACTTAGAAAACATCAATTTTCCTGTTTTTAAACCTTTGCATTGCAATATCTCAGCGACTAAAGGTCGTATCAACAAAGTCCGAATAAGCAAAATATAGAGAATTTTTTCAGCTTTTCAAAAATATTTTTTTCAAAACTGGGCAAACATGTGCACTAATTTTAAAAAATGAAAAACTGCGACTATTTTCAAAAAAGTCACTTAAATATGGCTATAACTTGAAAACGGTGCACTTTATCAAAATTTCACTAAAGTACTTTTTGATTGCAAATTTGATTTTACATCGAAAAATGAAGTTGAAAAATTTTACGACCAAAATTTCGATTTTTTGAAAAAAACAGTATTGATTAAAAAATTCATAACTCGTTCAATGATTTTTTACACAACCTGGAAATTTCTGAAAAGTTGGCATTTTATGTCCTCTAAAACATATCAAAAAATAAAAAAAATTAAAAATAGTGTTTTTTTGTAAATCAAGTTTTAGTGATAAAAAGTTAAATAAAAAAATCACCAATTTTTTTTTACCGTGTATTATTTTTTTCCAGTGTAGTCCGTATCCATACCTACAACTTTGCCGAAGACACTAAATCGATCAAAAAACTCCTTCAAAAGATACAGATTTTTGAATTTTCATACATCATTTTTGTATGGACAGCTGCCGAATTTGTATGGAAAATTATATTGACAAACTAATGATGCAAAATGGCTTCTTTGGGCATACCGAAGGCACCAAAAAAGTTTCAGTCGGATTAAAAAATACAAAAATTAAAATTGAAGAAAAAAGACCGATTTCGTAGAGAATTGTTCATATTGCAAATTATAAAAATTTGATTATTCTCGAAAAATACGGGTTTTTGTGAAGAATTTTGAGCTTACTAGATTTGAAAAAAACTATTCTCATAAAAGTATTGAAAATTAAACATGATATGGAAATTTTTAGGAAAGATTTTAAAATGAGTTATGGTCCATTATCGGCGATAAGATTATCGCCGACAAAATTATCAGAATAACGATAACGATAACCATTATCGTTGTCGTCAGACAATAATTTTATCGATTAACAACCTTGCAACCTACTTTTGATTATTCAACGTAAATAAAATTTTCCAGTATGTAAAACTGTCCAAAAGTTTGTGGTTTTTTGATGGTCTCTAAAGAAATCTATCAAGATCGTAATTCTATTGAATCTCTGCAGTTCTTCAAAAACATGCTTTCAAATTTATGCCTTCTCGCATAAAAATTACGTTTTGTTTATGGCATAGTTCAACGTGTTAACAGAAAATCGAATTTCTGCTGACTTCAATAAAATCGATCATAAAACAAAACTGAAACATGTATCATTACCTGCTGCAGAACATTGGCTCGACACCACATCGCACCGTATATCATTTTATAGATCAGTCCCAGAACCTCGTTTCCTTACCTCCGTCGATCAAGCCGACCTTCACAGTCGCTCAAAACTCGGTACTCACTCTCGAAAGCCACTGCAGCTCGTCCAGTTGCCGATATAATTTACAGTCCACACTTTGGCCACAATCTGCCATCGATCGCTCAACCGCTGAAGAGTCCCGAGCTAGGAGACACGTGAAGTCTCTTGCCAGTCACGAGTTTGGCTCGCGCCGTCTGAACTCGTCGCCGTACAGACAGGTCGTAAACGGTGTGCTCTAGAACCATAACTACCGTCCGGGATCGACTGGCACGGTATGGACTAGAACCCATTACGACTGCGGCGGTAATTGGCAAAATAATTTATCGATTCTGATTGACATCTCGCGAACGTCTTATGGTCTTATGCTTGATAGGGAGTTGGAGGGTACGGTTGATCAGTGTTCTCAGTAGTAGAGGTTTTAGACTGTTTTCCACAACCCAACCTCCTCTAAAATCTTGAAGCACTGTACAGAACTCCATAAGTAACCACTGCAGCATAAGTCCCTTTCAAAAGGGTAACTGGTGCACGGCTTGCGCCAATCGCAACCGATCTTCCCTGATCCAAACCAAAGTACAGAGAACCAGGCCGGCCAGACGTCCAAAACCCCCACCCCTGACCAACTCCAGGATTGATGGAGCACCATCAAGTCGCACACGAGGGGGACCCAACCTCAACATCAGTCATCGCGCTGCGGCCCCGCTTTCGGTCGTCGGTGGCCCCAGGGCGTAAGAAGGCCCTTCTTTTATGACCGACGACGAGTCCGCGTGCGCGGATCTTAAATCCCTGCGCGATGGTCACCGTCGTCGTCGTTGTCGTAATCCTTGCGGCGTTCTGACCGTCGTCCTCGTCGTCGCAGAACTCCTCTGGGCCCAATCGGAAGAAGATGAAGAGAAGGAAGATGAACATTCCACGTTGGCCATATCGTGCCGATGGTTCGGTTTAGCGCGTGCGGAACATCCCCAACATCTTGGAACCGTTTGTGACTCTGATGGTGCTCGGGAGGTTGGCCCAGCAAGAAGGAGAGGTTACTATACTTGACCCCGTGACCTCACGATTTAAGCACGCGCATAACGCCGCCGTAGCCGCATTCCAAAAGGGAATCTCTGGATGAGGTGCACTTTGCCGATATTTGCTGCACTGCAGTTTTCGCTCTTTGATGATTGCAGCTTAAGGTTTGCAACATGTGTCGTCCACGATGAGGCTGGGGCGCGCGTTGTTGGTTTGTGAACATGAGGTCGTTTTCGGAGGTTCCAGAAAAAGAGAGAATAAACGATGCACACGCGCGATGAATAATGACGAGCTTCGTGCGCAAATTTGAAGCAATTTGAGACATTGGCAATGTAGGATTTTAATACACATGCTTAGCGCTTTTACACCACGAATTTGTGAATTGTTTTATTAATTGCTAGTTTTTTCTCGATTTATAATAACCGTATTTGCCAAAGTTTGTATGAAAATCTGATTCTTCAAATTCTAAAATTTTCAAATTCAAATCTTATAAAAAAGAAGGGTCTCTCCATGAATGTTATGTTTCTGGTATAAATTTAACCCTTCTTATGTAAAATATTCAAATATTATAAGAAAAAAGAAGAATCCCTATAAAGTTCATAGTTCGCGTAACAATTTATCCTTTTGTAGAACATCAAACCTTTAAGTCTCACAATAAAGAAGAGTGAATCTCAATGAACTCCAATGGTCTCAAGCAGGTCAAAAACAAAAACAAAAACAAAAACAAAAACAAAAACAAAAACAAAAACAAAAACAAAAACAAAAACAAAAACAAAAACAAAAACAAAAACAAAAACAAAAACAAAAACAAAAACAAAAACAAAAACAAAAACAAAAACAAAAACAAAAACAAAAACAAAAACAAAAACAAAAACAAAAACAAAAACAAAAACAAAAACAAAAACAAAAACAAAAACAAAAACAAAAACAAAAACAAAAACAAAAACAAAAACAAAAACAAAAACAAAAACAAAAACAAAAACAAAAACAAAAACAAAAACAAAAACAAAAACAAAAACAAAAACAAAAACAAAAACAAAAACAAAAACAAAAACAAAAACAAAAACAAAAACAAAAACAAAAACAAAAACAAAAACAAAAACAAAAACAAAAACAAAAACAAAAACAAAAACAAAAACAAAAACAAAAACAAAAACAAAAACAAAAACAAAAACAAAAACAAAAACAAAAACAAAAACAAAAACAAAAACAAAAACAAAAACAAAAACAAAAACAAAAACAAAAACAAAAACAAAAACAAAAACAAAAACAAAAACAAAAACAAAAACAAAAACAAAAACAAAAACAAAAACAAAAACAAAAACAAAAACAAAAACAAAAACAAAAACAAAAACAAAAACAAAAACAAAAACAAAAACAAAAACAAAAACAAAAACAAAAACAAAAACAAAAACAAAAACAAAAACAAAAACAAAAACAAAAAACAAAAACAAAAACAAAAACAAAAACAAAAACAAAAACAAAAACAAAAACAAAAACAAAAACAAAAACAAAAACAAAAACAAAAACAAAAACAAAAACAAAAACAAAAACAAAAACAAAAACAAAAACAAAAACAAAAACAAAAACAAAAACAAAAACAAAAACAAAAACAAAAACAAAAACAAAAACAAAAACAAAAACAAAAACAAAAACAAAAACAAAAACAAAAACAAAAACAAAAACAAAAACAAAAACAAAAACAAAAACAAAAACAAAAACAAAAACAAAAACAAAAACAAAAACAAAAACAAAAACAAAAACAAAAACAAAAACAAAAACAAAAACAAAAACAAAAACAAAAACAAAAACAAAAACAAAAACAAAAACAAAAACAAAAACAAAAACAAAAACAAAAACAAAAACAAAAACAAAAACAAAAACAAAAACAAAAACAAAAACAAAAACAAAAACAAAAACAAAAACAAAAACAAAAACAAAAACAAAAACAAAAACAAAAACAAAAACAAAAACAAAAACAAAAACAAAAACAAAAACAAAAACAAAAACAAAAACAAAAACAAAAACAAAAACAAAAACAAAAACAAAAACAAAAACAAAAACAAAAACAAAAACAAAAACAAAAACAAAAACAAAAACAAAAACAAAAACAAAAACAAAAACAAAAACAAAAACAAAAACAAAAACAAAAACAAAAACAAAAACAAAAACAAAAACAAAAACAAAAACAAAAACAAAAACAAAAACAAAAACAAAAACAAAAACAAAAACAAAAACAAAAACAAAAACAAAAACAAAAACAAAAACAAAAACAAAAACAAAAACAAAAACAAAAACAAAAACAAAAACAAAAACAAAAACAAAAACAAAAACAAAAACAAAAACAAAAACAAAAACAAAAACAAAAACAAAAACAAAAACAAAAACAAAAACAAAAACAAAAACAAAACGGTAGTTGGACTCTCAATCCAAAAATCGTCAGTTCGAATCCCGCGGTGGATGGGGTTAGCTGTCTCATCGTTTCAAACGTTTGGACATCTAGTTTCGAGTAAGAGTCTCGCAATCGAGAACGCCAAGGCAATGTTATACCGTAGAGCAAACAATATCTGGAGTTCTTTTGAAAAGGTCCAATAAACCAAAATTCAAGTTTTTGCTTTTTGGGTGTTTTTGAAACCGCCTTGAGTCAGGGGTATTAAAAAACACCCAAAAAGCAAAAACTGAAAATTTGGTTTATTGGACCTTTTAAAAAAAACGATACTTAATCCACCCTTAGGTGGTTAACGCCTTCCTCACATTTAAAGGGTGCTATCCAAAATGCAAAAAGTACGTAAATAACACTTAAGTGCTTATAACTTCTGATAGGGTTGTCAGATCTTCAATGTTTTGGACGCGTTAGAAAGCTCTTTTGAATACCTATCCAACGATATGTCGCATGAGAGATCCGGACAATGTTTTCATCAACGTATCTGAGATCCGGCCTCCAAAAAGCGTACACCCAAAACTGGCAGCGCTAGTCCGAGAGAATGATGGTCTCGAGTCGAGAGAATAGTGGTACCATTCACGGACGCAGAGAACACAGCTCGAGATGGGCGATAGAACTATTCTCTCGAGGTTCATTTGCAAAAAAAGTTCATCCGTCAAACAAAAAACCAAAAGTGTCGACAACGGGAATCGAACCAGAGACCTTTGATAAACCAATCAAATGACTTAGCTGCCTCGGCCACCACAGTTTGGTGACCAAGGAGAAGTCAGAAGTCGATGTATGAATCTTGTTGGAGATTTATTGATTCAACTAACGAATGAACTCATTTGTTATGATGGTGTGAGTTGGTACCATTATTCTATCGATTTTGGCACTGAGCCCTCAATAAATTTTGAGAGAACGATTATCTCGACTCTGAATTTTGGGTGTATAAATAACACTTAAGTGCTTATAACTTTTGATAGATTTGTCAGATCTTCAATGTCTTAGACGCGTTGGAAATACCTTTCTAAAAATGTATAGCATGACTGGTATTCTTACAAAAACCACCCTTTTTACAATCTTCCGGACTTTTGTTAAAATCGTTTTTTAGCATAACTTTTGAAGGACTTAACTAAACTGCATAATTTTTAATAGCGACTTATGGGACCCCAAGACGGATCGAATGAGGCCAAATCGGACAAAATCGGATCAGCCAATGTCGAGATAATCGAGTGACAATTTTTTTATCAACATCCCACCACACACACAGACATTTGCTCAGAATTTGATTCTGAGTCGATAGGTATACATGAAGGTGGGTCTAGGACGTCAAATTAAGAAGTTTAATTTCCGAGTGATTTTATAGCCTTTCCTCAGTAAGGTGAGGAAGGCAAAAACTGCAGTTATGAACTTTTAATATTTTTTTTTAATAATTTGACCTTATTTGATATTTTTTATTTAATAATTAAAAATGAACAACGGAACAAAACCTGCAAAATTTTTAAATAAAAGCAAATTTGCAACATTATTTTTAAAATGCTTCATAATAATTTCAACATTTTTTTTATCACTTGCACGTCCCACTGTCCAGATCAGCCCAAAATTCCCAAAGTCCGCTACCCGGCCTGCATCGCACCGAAAAATCAGCGGAAGGACCCGATACGCATCAGAATTTTCGAAGCAGACCCTGGCCACTGCCAACCAACAAACCCGACCGACCGATGCGATGCTGCAGTGTAAAAATTTCTGGCTTTTCGCGATTTCCGCCGCCGGCCAAATGCGCTCATAAACCCGTGACTGCGTCCAAACTGCGCGTTGCGTTGCGTTGGCCGATGCCGATGTTCCGCGAACAACATCCGCACAAAAACGTTTCGTTGGCGCTCGCTGGATGCATACGTTAGCGATCAGAACACGCGCGTTTCTCGCTTATCTTGGACCCGGGCAGGGTAGTTTCTTTTTTTTCTGCTGTTGGAAATCTGACGGCCGAAAAACATGACGGAATAAAGCGCGACTTTTCACGAGGAGGCGGACCACGGCGGCGATGATGATGATGATGCTTCAGCAGTATGTTTATTTTCGGAAAACAACATTTCCATATATTGCCTAACTCGGCGGTTTTATGCTAAAATCCGGGGGTTCGGCGAATCTTGTAATTTCGGTTGCGAAACAAGATAAATTTGAATTTTTCGCGGGGCGATTTACGCGTCGATGGAGATTTGCGGTTGATTCGTGTTGATGATGCTGATGCGGATTCAATTTTTGTCTCGATTTATTGGCCTGAGTCAATTTGAAACTTTTTTTTGGTTAGTAAAATTTTAATCGAATTTTATTTAAGAAAATAAAAGATTAACCTCAAGTTATAAAGTAATCCTTTTTTTCGTGTATTTATACAAGACTTTATTTAAAATGTTACTTAATCTACTGTCAGGTGGCTATTACTTTTCTGGAATGATTCTGCTAATCACAAAAAAAAAATTAATAAGGTTTATAAGAGTAACATTCACAATCACTCTATACTTCTAATTACACCAAGTAATGTCCTCACCGAGAGTCACTCGATGGATGCTTACCTTTCCCAAACCAAAACAACCATCAGCCTCCGCTAAACGGCCACCGGAAATGGCAGTTGTACAAATCGTGCCCGCTCGCTGGCAGCAATTTATTTACCAGCCCTCGTAAAATTTATGATCTCCGCAAATCCCTCGAACAATAAATGAAGATAGCTCGTTTTAATTTTTGCTTTTATTTCGCGATGTTTTGGCCAAAAATGAGCACACACCGACAATATTGGCAAATCCGTTGTTGTCCCCCTCTTGTCCAACCCAGCACGGTGTGGACCATCCAACATCCCAGGCTCATCTCCATGGTTGGTTGGTTAGGGGAGGAGGACACGAAATATACTGCTGCTGATGCTGCTGCAGGAGCGCACAAAAAACAACAATGTCCTCGGGCGGAAATGCGCGCAGCATAAGCACGGACACACACTCACACAGAGGCACACGCGGATTCGTTCGGAATGGTCCTTTTGGATCAACCCAGCCGGGCGAAATGAAAAATTAAGCTCAAATCCTTGTTTTTTTTGTGCCACACTGATAGGGAATAGGAATGTAATTTGGACATGTGAATTATTCCTTTTAGCCAAAATTTTCCAGATTTTCTTTATTGTGATTGGAAAATAATTTTGAGGATGATACGAACACAATAGACTAGTTTTGAAATTTTAGATTTTGGTGTCATAGGGGAGGTTATTACAAAACTTTGAACTCTTAGCATGAATTATAAACTTAAACATACGGGTCTCCATACTGGTCATACAAAATGAGTATGTAAATGTATGAAATTAAGTGGCTTGAGTAGGGATTTCCTGATTGATTTGATGTCTTCGGCATAGTTGTAGGTTATGATTAAGACTTTTCGGGGAAAATTGGTCCTCTGAAAAGCAAATGTTATTTTTGATTTTGTTTTATTAACTTATTATCATAAATGTTCAATTCCCAAAACATACTATATGGGTCATTCCATGTCAACTGAGTACACTTTTGGACTTGACCTTCACCGATTTGGACCAAACTTGGAGGGAACGTTCACCTATCGATAGTGAACAGAAATCCAAAGTTTGGTGCTGATTGGACCATCCCTCTATTTTTGGCACCGCCCTCTTATATGACGATTTTCTAAAAAAACCTTTTTTTTTTAATCATAACTTCGCAACTATTTAAGTAAAAGACTTTCTACAGGTTGCATTTCATAGAAAATTGTCCAAGGAATTTGATAAAAATAAATTTTAACCCTTAAATGCCCACTAGTAATACATTTTAACGTTTAAAGTATTAAAAATCAGGTTTGACCAATTCCTTATATTTTTATTTGTTTTATTTTGTCACCATCGTGTTTCCCGGACAATTATACATAATAATCAATGTAGACCTCAAACTAAAATGAACTATTGGCAAGATACAGCGATTTAACTGAAAAAAGATTGATTTTGCGCAGCAGCCTTTTTAACATTCGACTAATACAGCTGAAAAGTTTTCGCTGCTATGTTTTTATTCTATCTTTTTACGTGTTATTGAAATTTATTTTTAATCCTTTCTAGCCAAAATAATCAAAACAAATTTAATTTTTTGCAACATTTTGCTCAATTCAAATAGTTCTTAATGAGTGTCATCAAATTTTTCAAAAAACCATATTCGATATTCGATACAGCATTCTATTTTCTCAATATATATGTTTAGTCTTATGGAATTCAATTTTTCTTTCGTTATTCTGATTGCTTGCTTCTCTGGTTGGCGATATGTTGACTCAGAGAAAGAGGACTAATTCTACTGAATGTTACTTTTTCATGAATGTTTTCTTTTAATTGATCTTATAAAATAAATCGATTCAATTATAAAAAAAAATCTGTGCAATCTTTCAAAAACTTTTTGCAATATACATGTTCTATTAAAACAATCTTTAGTTGAAAAACCAACAGATGTTAAACTATGAGAATAACTGCAATCAAATGATTTATTTATGGGTAATTCTCTACCAACTCACACGAAATCGGGAAAAGTTGCCCCGACCCCTCTTCGATTTGCGTGAAACTTTGTCCTAAGGGGTAACTTTTGTCCCTGATCACGAATCCGAGGTCCGTTTTTTGATATCTCGTGACGGAGGGGCGGTACGACCCCTTCCATTTTTGAACATGCGAAAAAAGAGGTGTTTTTCAATAATTTGCAGCCTGAAACGGTGATGAGATAGAAATTTGGTGTCAAAGGGACTTTTATGTAAAATTAGACGCCCGATTTGATGGCGTACTCAGAATTCCGAAAAAACGTATTTTTCATCGAAAAAAACACTAAAAAAGTTTTTAAAAATCTCCCATTTTCCGTTACTCGACTGTAAAAAATTTTGGAACATGTCATTTTATGGGAAATTTAATGTACTTTTCGAATCTACATTGTCCCAGAAGGGTCATTTTTTCATTTAGAACAAAATTTTTCATTTTAAAATTTCGTGTTTTTTCTAACTTTGCAGGGTTATTTTTTAGAGTGTAACAATGTTCTACAAAGTTGTAGAGCAGACAATTACAAAAATTTTGATATATAGACATAAGGGGTTTGCTTATTAACATCACAAGTTATCGCGATTTTACGAAAAAAAGTTTTGAAAAAGTTACTTTTTGCGTTTCTCTTTGTTTCGTCGTCCGTGTCTGTCGCGGGTGACCATGAACGGCCATGATCGATGACGACCAACTTTTTCAAAACTTTTTTTCGTAAAATCGCGATAACTCGTGATGTTTATAAGCAAACCTCTTATGTCTATATATCAAAATTTTTGTAATTGTCTGCTCTACAACTTTGTAGAACATTGTTACACTCTAAAAAATAACCCTGCAAAGTTAGAAAAAACACGAAATTTTAAAATGAAAAATTTTGTTCTGAATGAAAAAATGACCCTTCTGGGACAATGTAGATTCGAAAAGTACATTAAATTTCCCATAAAATGACATGTTCCAAAATTTTTTACAGTCGAGTAACGGAAAATGGGAGAATTTTTAAAACTTTTTTAGTGTTTTTTTCGATGAAAAATACGTTTTTTCGGAATTCTGAGTACGCCATCAAATCGGGCGTCTAATTTTACATAAAAGTCCCTTTGACACCAAATTTCTATCTCATCACCGTTTCAGGCTGCAAATTATTGAAAAACACCTCTTTTTTCGCATGTTCAAAAATGGAAGGGGTCGTACCGCCCCTCCGTCACGAGATATCAAAAAACGGACCTCGGATTCGTGATCAGGGACAAAAGTTACCCCTTAGGACAAAGTTTCACGCAAATCGAAGAGGGGTCGGGGCAACTGCTGTGTGAGTTGGCGGAGAATTACCCTTATGATAACTTGATATGTTTTTTACTTTCATTGATTTTTGTCATGATCATTATTGTATTTGCAGCATTAAATGGTGGAAAAATTTTATGTTAATGTGTGTTTTGCTAACAATTCTTCAAATTGTGTATATAATGCTTGTTGGAAACGGCCGGAATGTGGGCACGAACACCGGGATTGTGAGCGTGACAAATAAAACAATTCAATTTGTCGATCGCTACAAAGCTGTAAATTTATTACAACAATTAATAACACATATTTCACAATAGAACACAAAACTTACAACTTCGGTGTCCGCACTACCGCTCGTCCCAAACTGTTATTTACTTCTGTTCTTCACTGAGCGATAGCACGGGCACTGATCGTGAGTACAAACAATTGAACGGAGCACAAAAGGGTCAGCAGCAGTGTCCGAGGGGTGCGACACTTGCGTATTCGCAACAATGCTTTTCAATTAAAAACTAATAAAATTTAAATAAAAAGTCTATTCTAGATTGTTATGTTGTTATTCTATAGAGTTTATTCCAGAAAATTGATAAATTTCAAGGGATTTCACGGAAATCTACAAATTTTGCGAATTTCACGCTTTTCACGAAATCGGGAAATTGACCAACCCTAATCATCACTAAGATTTCGCAAAACCCTAATCAAAGAATTCGATGAAATTGAATTTCTTTTAGTGTCACCTGATAAGTCTGTAATTTTGAAATGATTATATCTCTGTAACTATTGTTCCATTTTTATTTGCTAAAAATGAATGCTTTTGCGAGATTTATAGATCATTTCAATAAAAGGATTTCAAAATTTTAAAATCACACATGGGTAATTCTCCGTCAACTCACACAGCAGTTGCCCCGACCCCTCTTCGATTCGCGAGAAACTTTGTCCTAAGGGGTAATTTTTGTCCCTGATCACGTATCCGAGAATCTGTTTTTTGATATCTCGTGACGGAGGGGCGGTACGACCCCTTCCATTTTTGAACATGCGAAAAAGAGGTGTTTATTTTTGAACATGCGAAAAAGAGGTGTTTTTCAATAATTTGCAGCCTGAAACGGTGATGGGATAGAAATTTGGTGTCAAAGGGACTTTTATGTAAAATCAGACGCCCGATTTGATGTCATGCTCAGAATTCCGAAAAAAACGTATTTTTCATCGAAAAAACACTTAAAAAGTTTTAAAAACTTTTAAAAAATTTTGGAACGTGTCACTTTAAGGGAAATTTAATGTACTTTTCGAATCTACGCAATAAGTAACTTTTTCAAAAAAATTTTTTCGAGAAATCGCGATAACTCGTGATGTTAATAAGCAAACCCCTTATGTCTTTGTATTTAAATTTTTGTAATTGTCTGCTCTACAATTTGTAGAACATTGTTACACTCTTATAAAAAACCCTGCAAAGTTAGAAAAAATGAAGAATTTTATTCTAAATGAAAAAATGACCCTTCTGGGTCAATATAGATTCGAAAGGAACGTTAAATTTTCCTTAAAATGACATGTTCCAAAAAAATTTACAGTCGAGAAACGGAAAATGGGAGAATTTTTAAAACTTTTATAGTTTTTTTCGATGAAAAATAGGTTTTTTTTTAACCTTCCCTTGGTATTAAAAAAAAATCACACATAAGGTATTGGGGTCCTTTTCGACCCCAAACTTTAAAAAATCGTCAAAAATCCAGTTTTTTACCGATTCCGGTTCTTTTGGTCACAAACGAAAGCTTAGAACGTCCCCTTTCCGAAACCGACCTGGAAAACCGGATTTGGTCACTGTGGCCACCGGGAATCGGCTACAACCGAAAAAGGACCTTTTTGAGACACCAACTTTGACGACCTGTATCTCCGGCAAATTTCAACCAATCAGGATGCTCCGGGTTGCATTCGACAGGTATTTACCTGTACTTTGACCACAAATATTAATATCAGGGCCAGGTGACCTACCGGTTCCGGAAATCCGGAACATCCGAAAAGTTCATGTTTTACTGTTTTTCACATATATGTGATACCAATACTCTCATGATAGTTGAAATTGATCCATAAAACTTACTTAAAACACAATACACGATTGCCAGAACCACTCTGGAGTGTTAGTGGCCACTTCCGGGTAACCTGGAACCGGTTCCCGGGTACCCGATGAACGGCCAACTTGACTTTTTTGGTGAAAACCTATCATGTTGCACATCAAACTCCATGAAATTGAAAGATATGTCCATATTTGGTAATGCCGTTGTTCGCTGAGCCATCCTGGCCAATCTGGAACCGGTTACCGGTGGCCCCTTGGGGACACTTCCGGAATATGAGAGAAACCCTATCATCCGACATATCAAACTTCATAAAATTGAAAGATGTGTCAATTTACGGTCATGCCGTTGTTCGCTGACCCATTCTGGCCAATCTGGAGCCGGTTACCGGTGGCCCCTTGGGGACACTTCCGGAATATGAGAGAAACCCTATCATCCGACATATCAAACTTCATGAAATTGAAAGATATGTCAATTTACGGTCATGCCGTTGTTCGCTGACCCATTCTGGCCAATCTGGAGCCGGTTACCGGTGGCCCCTTCGGGACATTTCCGGAAAATGAGAGAAACCATATCATCCGACGTATCAAACTTCATGAAATTGAAAGATATGTCAATTTACGGTCATGCCGTTGTTCGCTGACCCATTCTGGCCAATCTGGAGCCGGTTACCGGTGGCCCCTTGGGGACACTTCCGGAATATGAGAGAAACCCTATCATCCGACATATCAAACTTCATGAAATTGAAAGATATGTCAATTTACGGTCATGCCGTTGTTCGCTGACCCATTCTGGCCAATCTGGAGCCGGTTACCGGTGGCCCCTTGGGGACACTTCCGGAATATGAGAGAAACCCTATCATCCGACATATCAAACTTCATGAAATTGAAAGATATGTCAATTTACGGTCATGCCGTTGTTCGCTGACCCATTCTGGCCAATCTGGAGCCGGTTACCGGTGGCCCCTTGGGGACACTTCCGGAATATGAGAGAAACCCTATCATCCGACATATCAAACTTCATGAAATTGAAAGATAATTCAATTTACGGTCATGCCGTTGTTCGCTGACCCATTCTGGCCAATCTGGAACCGGTTACCGGTGGCCCCTTGGGGACACTTCCGGAATATGAGAGAAACCCTATCATCCGACATATTAAACTTCATGAAATTGAAAGATATGTCAATTTACGGTCATGCCGTTGTTCGCTGACCCATTCTGGCCAATCTGGAGCCGGTTACCGGTGGCCCCTTGGGGACACTTCCGGAATATGAGAGAAACCCTATCATCCGACATATCAAACTTCATGAAATTGAAAGATATGTCAATCTACGCTCATGCTGTTGTTTGCTGACCCATCCTGGCCAATTTGGAACCGGTTACCGGTGGCCCCTTGGGGACACTCTCGGAATATGAGAGAAACCCATCATCCGACATATCAAACTTCATGAAATTGAAAGATATGTCAATTTACGGTCATGCCGTTGTTCGCTAACCCATTCTGGCCATCATGGAACCGGTTACCTGTGACCCCTTATGGACACTTCCGGAATATGAGAAAAAACCTATCAAAAATCATGAAATTGAAAGATATGTCAATCTACGGCCATGCTGTTGTTTGCTGACACATCCTGGCCAATTTGGAACCGGTTACCAGTGGCCCCTTGGGGACACTTCTGGAATATGAAAGTTACCCTACCATCAGACATATCAAACTTCATGAAATTGAAAATTACGTCAATCTACGGTCATGCAATTGTTCGCTGACCTTTGGTTGAAAAAAAGCAAAGCAATCCACTTTAACGACCCCCGGGTCTTTTGTGGGCTCTGTTGCAAGTTTCTGCTCATTTCTAGGCGTCCGAAGGTTATGTGTGGTGAGTCACCCAAAACCTCTTTTACGCAAATGGACCGACGTTTTACTTCCCCATCCGATAGAAGGCCAGGAGGATAAGGCGGGAATCGAACCCGCGCCTCATAGCAACTTAGGGATCGGCAGCCGAAGCCGCTAACCACCGCGCCACGAGGCCCCGAGGTCCTTTGGTTGACATACACGCAGAAAAATAAGGCGTATTTGAATCAACAAAACGTTGTGTTGATTTGAAAATCATATTTTTTGTTGAATCAACGCTAAACGTCAAAGCAGCTTTTTCAAAACAACAAAAGACTTTTGTGGAATCGAAAAAATCATGGTTTGTTTCAACGCAAAATCGGCGTTGATTATATTCAACAAAAATTTTGTTGATTCAAACCTCGTACAGGCTGATTCTACAAAACTTTTTTCTGCGTGTATCCATGAATTTCATGAAGTTTGATTCGTCGGATAATAGGGTTTCTCTCATATTCCGGGAGTGTCCCCAAGGGGCCACCGGAAACCTGTTCCAGAATTGCCAGAATGCATAAGCAAAGAATGGCATGACCGTAACTTGACATATCTATCAATTTCATAAAGTTTGATATGTCGGATGATAGGGTTTCTCTCATATTCCGGGATTGTCCCCAAGGGGCCACCGGGAACCATTTCCAAAATGGATCAGCGAACAACGGCATGGCCGTAGATTGACATGTCTTTCAATTTCATAAAGTTTGATATGTCGGATGATAGGGTTTCTCTCATATTCCGAGAGTGTCCCTAAGGGGCCACTGGTAACCGGTTCCAGTTTGGCCAGAATGGGTCAGCGAACAACAGCATGACCGTAGATTGATATATCTTTCAATTTCATGAAGTTTGATATGTCGGATGATAGGGTTTCTCTCATATTCCGAGAGTGTCCCTAAGGGGCCACCGGTAACCGGTTCCAGATTGGCCAGAATGGGTCAGCGAACAACAGCATGACCGTAAATTGACATATCTTTCAATTTTATGAAGTTTGATATGTCGGATGATAGGGTTTCTCTCATATTCCGGAAGTGTCCCCAAGGGGCCACCGGTAACCGGTTCCAGATTGGCCAGAATGGGTCAGCGAACAACAGCATGACCGTAGATTGATATATCTTTCAATTTCATGAAGTTTGATATGTCGGATGATAGTGTTTCTCTCATATTCCGGAAGTGTCCCCAAGGGGCCACCGGTAACCGGTTCCAGATTGGCCAGAATGGGTCAGCGAACAACAGCATGACCGTAAATTGACATATCTTTCAATTTTATGAAGTTTGATATGTCGGATGATAGGGTTTCTCTCATATTCCGGAAGTGTCCCCAAGGGGCCACCGGTAACCGGTTCCAGATTGGCCAGAATGGGTCAGCGAACAACGGCATGACCGTAGATTGATATATCTTTCAATTTCATGAAATTTGATATGTCGGATGATAGGGTTTCTCTCATATTCCGGAAGTGTCCCCAAGGGGCCACCGGTAACCGGCTCCAGATTGGCCAGAATGGGTCAGCGAACAACGGCATGACCGTAAATTGACACATCTTTCAATTTTATGAAGTTTGATATGTCGGATGATAGGGTTTCTCTCATATTCCGGAAGTGTCCCCGAGGGGCCACCGGTAACCGGTTCCAAATTGGCCAGGATGGCTCAGCGAACAACGGCATTACCAAATATGGACATACCTTTCAATTTCATGGAGTTTGATGTGCAACATGATGGGTTTTCACCAAAAAAAGTCAAGTTGGCCGTTCATCGGGTACCCGGGAACCGGTTCCAGGTTACCCGGAAGTGGCCACTAACACTCCAGAGTGGTTCTGGCAATCGTGTATTGTGTTTTAAGTAAGTTTTATGGATCAATTTCAACTATCATGAGAGTATTGGTATCACATATATGTGAAAAACAGTAAAACATGAACTTTTCGGATGTTCCGGATTTCCGGAACCGGTAGGTCACCTGGCCCTGATATTAATATTTGTGGTCAAAGTACAGGTAAATACCTGTCGAATGCAACCCGGAGCATCCTGATTGGTTGAAATTTGCCGGAGATACAGGTCGTCAAAGTTGGTGTCTCAAAAAGGTCCTTTTTCGGTTGTAGCCGATTCCCGGTGGCCACAGTGACCAAATCCGGTTTTCCAAGTCGGTTTCGGAAAGGGGACGTTCTAAGCTTTCGTTTGTGACCAAAAGAACCGGAATCGGTCAAAAACTGGATTTTTGATGATTTTTTAAAGTTTGGGGTCGAAAAGGACCCCAATACCTTTAAAGTAACTTTTTTTATGGACGCTCCCCTAGGGGTCGTCCAAGGTTTGTTTGTTTTGTGAAATGTGTATTTATACTATAAATTTAATGTCAGAAAATTTCAAGGCTTTAGCATGTATATAGCAAAAGTTCTGGCAAATTAAATTTTCAAAAAGGCCGAAAAGGACCCCAATACCGTAGGAAGGTTAATAAATAAAAAAAAATGTTCAAAAATTAAAGTAGACCACTTGACGATATATTTATATCTCATTTTATTGATTGTTCTACAAATCACACTGTGAAATTGAGTTATAAAAATACAAATTAAAAATCGCGAAAACTGGAATCATATTCTTCAACCTTAGCGTAGAACCACAAACGACGTCGTCGTCGTCGTCGCCGTCCACGGAATGGCCTGTTTTCCGTCCCAGTTCACTTGTATGTGTGTTTACGTGTGTGTGCCCATTTCGGTGTGTAATGTTATTGGTGCGGTGGGATGTCGTGTTTTATGCTTATGATGATATGGATACGCCGCTCGCGCGAAACCGGCCTTAGTTTCGTCCGCTCCACCCCACGAAATGTCGTTAGACCCCCGCGCGACCGCCGGTTTATGGTATTTGGGGAGGCTGATAAGGCCCTCATCGGTGGAACCCGCAATGCAGCTGCCAGGGACGAGGGTTGGCTGGTTGGTTGTAGCTTTGGAAGTAACTCACAAGTTATGGGCGGCCGTGTCGTTTGTTAGAAGCACACACATTCACAAACGCACGTAAAATGGGAGGATCCTGGCCCGCAGGGGGGATGGGCCCAAGAATTATGACCGGCCGAAATGTGTTCCGTGCGTGTGTACAGGCGGCCCTAGAATCCGCGACTCTAAGCCGGCCTGGTCGTCCTGGTCGTGGAGGAGAGTTATGGCTGATGCCCTGTAACCGCGAGCAAGTGGATGATCATAATCATTATGATGCCATCATATCGTGTTTTGGTGTCGTCCTCGAAGAGCAATGTTGCCTCCCGATGGGATCTGGGCTGGTGGTGTGTATCGTCATTACCGTTTTGTTGATGTTATTACTGGTATTGCCTGCATCGAAAAAAGTCTTGACGCAGCAGCAGTACATGGGGATGCGTTTTAAAAAATAATATTTTTTTGTGTGAAAAGTATGCTCACTCACATCTTGTTCGAAGGATAATTTTTTATAAACATCTTCGAATTCAACAAACAACATCGACGAACATCTCTATAAAAAAACCCACGTGAAGCTATCACATTTTCTCTAAACAAGTATCGTTATCACCCCGTCGATATATAGAACAACACAACGCACATACCTACTAGCAATAAAATTGTGCGTTTACATTCGCGTTGGGAGTGATCGCTTTGGACGGTGTTGGAGCCGTAGAACATAAATCACAACCCAATGTGGCACTTTGTGTTGTAGTTCATGACGCTTCTGAGCAATTCTAGCAGGATATCGGCTGACCAAAACATCCATTGGTGCAATAAAATTGGAAAAAGAAGCTCCCCAAAATTATCGACCAACTTTTTATTTTTAATTTTTTTTTTTCAAAAGATGTGATTCTGGGATCCTTAACAGCATGCTTCGTAATGTTGGCAATAGTCTCTACGCAAATGCTTTAAAAAAAAAACCATAATTTAGGAAGGAATTTCTGAATGAAAGATTCTGCATATGGGGGATGCAAAACCAAGGCGTGCATAACTGTAGTACAGAGCTTATGGGATTTTCGCTATATGGAAGACATTGGCTGTAATCTTACCGGCTCCGTGGCTTAATCGTTACGGCTTCTGCCTCACAAGCAGAAGGTTCAGGGATCAAATCCCGGTCGGTACCTTTGAAATTTGGAATCAGGAATTGGAACAAAAACGAAACTGACTCGGGTGGGATTCGAACTCACACCTCTGGATTGATGGTCTGGGACTCTAACCAGTCGGCCATCTGAAGGTTATAAATCATGTTGTATTCTTCTCATATTAAATACGCTCTGATCCCTGATTTGCCTGAAGGGATTGGGAGTCTTAAGATAGATCAAGGATCCGTCTGGTGCTTGCTTCTATGTTAAGGCGGGGCCGGACAATGCCCAACGACCTCGGAATTGGGCCGCTAGGATCTCTGCCATTCTGAAATGGGTCGTTGGAAGCAGCGCGAGGGCTATCACCACCTAATACCCGGGACTGAGATAAGTTGTATCAGCATTCGGCATATACAAAGTCTGATACAAATTATACTTTCCCATTATTTCGCTACCGGTTAGCGGGTATTGGATTGGACCACACACACACACACATATACACACACATGGAAGACATTGGCTGTAATCTTATGAAAAATCCTTAAAACTTTATAAAATTATAGTGTTTTAGAATCGGGATGAAGTCAGCTGTCCATTGCAACTATAATTATTTGAAAATTTTCACAAAAAATACGTATTTTTCCTGTATTTTTGAAATGCAATTTTTCTTGAAGCAATCTCAAGATCATTATTTTTGCAATATGGATATCAAATGTTTTCACAAAACTACGTATTTTCGAAAAAATACTCAAAAAATAGTTTAAATTTCAGTTTTTTAACAATACGAGTCATAAATGATCAAGATTTTTTCATTAACACATATTTTTGAAAATACTCAAAATTTCCATAAATCCGAAAAAAAAAACTCAAAATTTCAGTATTTTACAATATGAGTATCAAATGATTGGGATTTTTACATACATTTCTAATGTAACTATATTTTTTTGTAGTTACAAAAAAACCACAAAACTATTAATTAAAAAATACTCCTAATTTATTTAAGTTCAATTGAAAACTAAAATTTTTAATATTTTTTTTTTTTTGAAAATACGTCGAGAACAGAACACTGATGAAGTCTGCAAGTAGTAGACGAAATACGTATCTGTCAAGATATTAAAAATATATAGCGGAATTAAAAAGGAACAACTCGTCTCTTTGTATTCACAGTCATGCATTCTGCTAAAACGCTCAACCAAACCACAATGAAAATACGTAGTTGTGCATATTGTAAAAACTTCAATTTTGAGTATTATTTCCAAATAAATTGTGAAAAAATTGAGTATTTAAAAAAAAAATCATAACTTTCGAAATGTGTGAAAAAATCCCGATCATTCAATACCCATATTGCAAAAAACTTAAATTTTATGTACTTTTTCGAAAATACGCAAACAAATTGTTATAACTTTCGAAATGTATAGAAAATCCCTATCATTTTATACCCATATTGCAAAAACTGAAATACTGAGTACTTTTGTTTTATTGTTTTGTAATTTTCGAAATTAAAAAAAAATCCCTATCATTTGATACCCATATTGTAAAACTGTAATGTTGAGTACTTTTCAAAAATACGGAGTTTTGTGAAAATTTGGAGTATTAAAAAAATTATTGCTTCCGAAATGTATGAAAAAATCATGATCATTTGACACCCAAACTGCAAAACAATATTGTTGAGTATTTTAACATTGTATTTTCAAAATACAGGAAAAATACGTATTTTGTGAAAATTTTCACGTAATTATAGAGAAAATATACCCATTTCTATCACACTAAGCCGTTTAACCAATTCTCTTCACTTTTGCCGTTTTCCGCTATTAAATCAATATTTTTAGGTGTGTCAACAATGATAAATTGCTTGCTCACTTTTATTTGAGCTTTTAATTACTTTGAAACAGTCAAAAACATTTTATTCAGCCCTTTCAGGCCTGATTTAGAAAAAAACAGCTGTAATTCATGAGCAAAGTGCTGATAGGCCGATAATAGAAAAAGGCTGAGAAAGGGTATAGTTACCCTAACTGCAATGGATAGCTGACATCATCATTTTGAAGTTTGGATGATTTTTCATAGGATTACAGCTAATGTATCCCCTATAGCCGACATCTCATAAGCTCTGTGCTTCAGTTAAGCACTGGGTCGTGTCTAACCGAGGCAGCTGTTTTTCAAACATTTGAGAACTTTGCGATCAAATAGGAAAAATATTTTTAAACTTTGATTTTTCAATAGGTTTGATAAAAATTTGGAAAATTTCAAAAACCGTAAAAAATAACTGTATCCCAATCTCACCCACAGACCCAAGCCACCATAAAATTAAAAAAAAATGGTTAAGCTGCAACCTTTTAAAGTTATTTGCAGTAAGGCCGTTGCAAATATTTTTAAAAGTTTATATTTTTTCGAAAAAATTACAAATTAAAAATTTCCTTGAGAATACAAGTCTAATAAACTGAAAACAATTTGAAATGCATTTTTCCCTGCGTTGATAATCACATATAGCATGTTTGGGATCGTTTAAAAATGTTTTGCATTTTTGTGGAATTCCGATGTACAGTACCGTAAAAATAATATTTTGTTTTTTTTTTTTGAAACTCAATGATTGCAAAACATCTGGACTGGTGCATTTTAAAACACTTTTTTCCTTCCAGATGTGCTCTTCCATGGCTTGTTTTTTTCACTTTTGCCTTTCTTACAAGGAAAAGGTTTAAGGTTTGGTTTTGGAAAAACAATTTTAAAAGTTTCAAACAAAAAGCCATTCGAAAATATGCGCCATAAACTGCTTGGGCCCAAAATTTCTTATTTTTACCCTATTTTTTCCTATTAAATTTTTGGTTTTATACAGAATCATAAACTGAACATCAAATTCGAAGTCCCGGCTCGTTCTCGCTCGAAAGATCGACAAGTCGTCAAGTCGAAACATAAACGCCAGCACATTTACGCTTGCGCGTTTTACGCTGCGCGTGAAAGTGTTCTTTCTGGCTTCTCATCATAGATCGACAAAGTGCAATATCGATACATATTTTTAAAGTTTATCATGGACTAACATTAAAGACTAAGTACCCTTTAATTTTTTTCTAATAATGTCAATCGCATGAAAGTGTTCTTTCTGGCTTCTCATTATAGATCGACAAAGTGCAATGTCGATATTAGTTTTTTTTCTAATCATGTCAATCCAATAAGTTTTTCTTAATAATTAAATATAATTATCTTGCGATCCATAATGTACCTCTGGAATTAAAAAAATGGCATTCGAGGTTTAGTCTAAAAAGATTCGAAGCTTTAGGTCAAATTCTCACTGGGTGGTATCATTATGTTTCTGGAAAATTGTTTGCACCATTATATTTTTCTGAGCTTCATCATTTTGTAAGAAAGGCTCTATTTCACCTCTGGTGATATCAAATCGAGTTTTTTTTTTATATTTTTTTGCACAAATGTCCCATATGTATTTCATCGCTTTTGAGTTGATGATGCAGTTTGGTTCAAAATCGTGTGCTCTTTCTGAAACAACATCCATAACATGGGCGAACATGGGCAGAGCAGATTGTAGTATGACTAGAGCAACTATTTTCAAGTAACAAAAATTCAAGCGCTAACATCGTCCTGGAAGAACACATCTTTGTCACGCAAATAGCTACATGGTTGTCACTCATACCCATCACAACGCACGCGTTTCCAACTCCTCATCGAAACCCGATCGACATCCTCCGTACGTTAACGCACAAGCACACACAACCACACAACGTGGTGGCCCGGCCGGCCCCGAAAGTGGAGATGTATGTTGGAAAATAGCCCGGAGGCGGGTACTTTGTGTTTTATGCACTGTGTGTGTGCGCGCTTCTCTCGCATGTTATGCTCGTTCGTTCCAAGAGAGAGAGAGAAAGAGGGGGCTTTTTATGCTGCCATGCCTTTGCGCTATGCTGCGGGATATGCTCGCCAATACAAAGTTACGCTGCTACTCTCTTCCTTCCTCACGGTTTTCTGCGTGTGTGTGTGTGTGGCTGTGTCGTAGTCTTTGTTGGTGGTTGTTTTATGTACAGATTCTCGAACGGACACTAGCTCACACATTCAATCACACAAACACACATGCGATCGTCGAAGGTACATAGCCGAAGGGGATGTTACAGCACCGCGTTCGGTATTGTCTCCTGCGACGACATCCTTCCACGACGACTACTGGCATGGCCCGGCCTGGCTGCCTTTGGCCTCATTCTGGCCTCGTGTTTTCCCGAGCCAAGGGGTTTATTTATTTATCAGATTCAATGTGTGCCCGTAGTATGTGTGCCGCGTCCCAAGCATTCCTCGATCTTTGGTGGAAACGAATGCAGAAATTTCCCCGAGTCCTTTTCTGCAAGCCTGCTTATGTACCAGCAACGCAGCATCCAGGATAGTGTGGTGAACAAACAGAAGGACGGAACGGAACTGCCACAGCCGACACCAGATCTTACCTGGAACCATGCCTACGGAGTGTACCAGCAAGGCAAGGCCCTCTGGAAATGGATCGAATCGTGTGGGGACATAAGCTTGTTGGATGTTTTTGGAATAACGAGGGCATGGAAAGGGAAAACAGCCATAAGCTTTTATGTTTTTCGATTAAGATTATTTCATAAAGTTGATGTACGTTTCAGGAGATTTGAAAGATAATTGAAATAAAAACATAGAATTGAATTAAAAGTGACTGAAAAATGTTTTTTTTTAGATAAACCGTAAAATAAACCAGTATCAATATTTTAGCAAAGACACAGATATCATTTGAATTTATGAAAGAAAAATTGAAATAAAAAGTATGTCTTTGTAAGCACCCTATTCTGAGAATGATTTTTTTTCTTCGGCCCAGTTGTAGTGTAGGAAGCACAACTGGTGATCGATTTCCTTCTGGCTTCGATTAATTAGTAAAGGTTGAAAGGTATTTTTGATTTTTTTTTATAAGCGACCTACAATACAATTTCAATACATCTCACATCATAGTTTCGGAAAAATGTACGTACAACCCTGTATTGCTTAATATAGTTTCTTGGAATACAATCATTTTAATTATGCAGCAATTTCATTTGAAAAAAACATAAACCGAAAAAAGAATCCAAATGACCCACATGTTGGTTGGGTGGTCCCAAAAAAAGCAGTTTTCGTAAATTTTCGTAACAATCTCTTTTTTTTAAAACCTAACACCCCGCCATTTCAACCGATTCTAACTGTCTTTGACGCAAATGAAAGCTGATTAGTTAGATTTTCAAAAAAATAGTTTGAGGGCCGAAAAGTTCAGCCAAACATTTGAAAAGGTTGTATTAAACATCAAAATGCCATTTTGACGGTGTCTGGACGAAAGAGCCTATGTCTGAAAATATTCATTGGACAATTTAGCGTAACAAAAATGGTGTTTATTAATAGGATTCGAAGATATGATTATTTGTAAATAAAAACCAGAATTTTTTCTTATACTTTTTCTCATACTTTTTCGGGTATTAAAATTTTCGTAATTTAAAGACACAAATTTTGGTACCCATAAACGGTTGAAATAGCGCGGAGTTATATGTCTTTGGAAAATGTGATTTTGCGAAAATTAACTAAAATTGCAATTTTTGGGACCCCCTAGCATGGTGTAGGGTACCGTAATGGCCAAACATAAAAATACAGGTCTTATTATTTTGGCCAAGGAACCCCTATGAACTGATGTTTTTACAAAAACACTCTAATAAAATATAATAAAATGATAAATTAACCTTTAAAAATAATCTGGAATGATCCAAATATATTTTCAAGCACATTTCGCTGCGATTGTATAAGTGTTATGGTAAACGAAGACTGGTTCTAGATAAAATCTGAAAACACAGTACTAAATTTCGCCCTGGGCGAAAATTGGATCTCATGTTTTTAATGACCCCAGAAATCGCCCACTTTATTTTATTGAAATAACCTTTCGTAAACTTTCAAATAAGGTAAATCACTAGATTGTCATGAAATTCAGACATGCAGTGAAGCAGTGAATTATTCATATACAGTCGTTTTTCGGTAACTGGGCTGAGAACGTAGCCCAGTTACCGAATGTTGCTCGTTAACTGGGCTAAACAAAAAATAACGAGGGGACCACCGATGCATAATATTTTCCAGATGAAATATAAAAATAAAATTGCTCAAATTTATTTACAATGCTTTCTTTTCATATTTCTTTAATTGTAACTTGAAATTAAACAAAAGTTTGAAAAAAGTTTTTTATTTATTGAATATGATTTTTGCATCCATTAATCCCTCGGTTATTTTTGGTTTGTTTTGGTTTTTTGACGTTTGTCTGCTTTTTAACTAGCGCTATCGAGCGCTCATTCAAAAAGCAGCCCAGTTAAACAACGCCCAGTTACCGAACAACTACTGTACATTATATTCGGACAAAATTAGTTGTTTTCCCTCATTAACCGCTGTAGTTGAAATTGACATAAATATGGCGGCTGCAATAAAGCTTTTTTTGAAATGTTTATAAAAACCAGGGCTGTGGAGTCGGAGTCGGAGTCGGAGCCGGAGTCGGGTCTTTTTGGGGACCTGGAGTCGGAGTCGGAGTCGTCAAAACTCGAACAGCTGGAGTCGGAGCCGGAGTCGGAGTCGGCTAAATTTTATGAGCTGGAGTCGGAGTCGGAGTCGGAGCCGAAAATTCCTGATAACCCGGAGTCGGAGTCGGAGTCGGAGTTATCTAAAATTCAACAAAAATTATCTTTTTTTATTGTTTAGAATTTGTTATAATGCAGGTTAATTCATAAAACTTCTTATTTTTTAATTGTTTTTTAAAGTCGCATGCATTGCGTTGCCATTTTTTTCTTTTTTTAAATAGATTTATCAGATGAGCAATTCTCAATGAAATCGGCCGATTTCAACCTTTTTATTTTTTGATTTTTTTTTGCTATTTGACTCAAACTTTATGGGGGCCTTCCCACAAGAAGCCATTTTGTGTCAATGATTCACTCATAGTTATCTCAATATAATTTTGGCAGAAGTTCATATAAAAATGGTACGTAAATATTCGAAAATCTGTAACTTAACTTTTCAAGAATTTTTTTTATTTGTTTTGGTGTCTTCGGCAAAGTTGTAGATATTGTAGAAAACTATTAAAAACAGGTACACGGACAAAACATTTGGTGATAAAATAAATTTCAGAAAATCAATTTTTTTTAATTTTTGAGTTTTTTTTTTGTTTTTTTTTTTTTTCAGGGGACAAAACCCTGCATCAAGCCATCCTGAAGTATGAACCAAAACTTTGCCAACGAGTCATGATTTTTTTTTTAAATAGCGATTTATGTAAAAATTGAAAACTTGTACTTAACATTTTCTGACCTAATTATTGATGTAAAATCAAATTTGCCATCGAAAAGTATTTTACACATTTTTTGAGTAAGTACACCGTTTTAAAAATATATCCATTCAAAGCAAAATTTTGCCGAAAAATCCGGTTTTTTAATTTTTAAAATAGTGTCCATGATTGTCTATTTCTAAAAATATTGAATGTTTGGCCCTATTAAAATGATAGTATTCATTAAAAAAAAATTTCCGAAAAGATCGGAAAATTTCACGAATGTTTCATTTTTCAATATTGAAAATTGGACTGCTGATATATAGACATTAGAAAATGGAGGGTTGTTTGGGTTAGACTTAAAAAAATCTATTTTCCTGTTTCTTTTATCCGCTGTATCTCAGCAACAAGTGGTCAAATCTTCTTAGACGAAAAAGTAGGAAATTTTCTGAACTTTTCGATAAAGATATTTTCAGGAATGAACAATCATGGACACTATTTTCGAAAATAAAAAAAACCGGAATTTTTCGGACAATATTTAACTTTGAATACTATATTTTTAAAACGGTACACTTAATAAAAAAATTTGTATAGCACTTTTCGATTACATATTCGATTGTATTCGAAAAATGAGGTCGAAAAATTTTAAATACGTGATTTATTTTTTTACAAAAATTGATTGAAAAGTCTAAGCATTAGAAAAATAAGGGTTCGTAACACTTCTCCGTTCCAAAGACAACGCATTCGTGATCAGGGTTGGCCTCCTAGAAAACAAAGTTTCACGAAAACAGGGTGTTTCTTACAATTTGTGTGATTCGGGGAAGAATGACCTAGATAAAAATATGAACTCTTATTTCATTAAAAACAAAAATAAGTTATTCCATTACTTCAAACATGCTGCTGCAGTTCCTTGAAAAGTTTGTTTAAAAATATTGAACTATTTTTTAAGAATTTTATATTCTTGCAAAAAATTCTAGTTTCACTTTTCTGTGTAAATTTTTCCGTTGTTTCAAACTGGTGCAATTGCTTTTCAAAAGGGTTTTTATAAAGATGCAATCATATTTCTATAACTTTTCAAATGTAGTACCTGTCTTATTTTGTGTGTATTTGTTCTTATCTCTCGAACATTAGAAGATTTTCAAATAGATGGAAAAGAAGCAGTCTTAAATTGAATATATGTAATTTTAGTAGAAATTTTGATTATTTCAAAATAAATTATTTGTTGAACTTTTTTTAGTGAGCAGATTTGAAAAACATTATGAGAAAAAGTAAAGAACTATAAATTAAAACTATAATTCAATGAAAACTTGGATAGTTTCGTTATCATTTCGAACATCGGTATTTTGACTTAAATTTTCACAGTTATAGTACAACAACAAAAGAAAGCTTATCAAAATTCAAAATGAATGTTAAAAATTAAATAATGGTCTCATAGGCATCAAACTTGGAATTTCAATTGAGTTTAAATAGATAATATTCCAATTTCGTTCCAAATCGGTGAAGGGATATTTCAAAAGTGTACCTAGCTGATTTATATTTTTTTGTTGAATAGGTTCCATCATTCAAAAAACGCTTTGATGAAGAATAAGCTTGTGAAGACGATTTATTTTAAACTTCAACTCTCAATCCTGCTCTCACAAAAAAAATCATCTCAAACACCGACTCCGTAATCACAATCCTTGCCAAATAAAAGCCATCATTCTCCAGCTACATTGTATGGTTCACCCGGCGGAAGGAAGTATAGACTATCTTTCCTGAACGTATAGCGAATGCGCTGCTGTTTATGCAAATGTCATCGTGTTTCACGCCGCTTCTTCCAAGAGCTCTGCTGACGTTGATGTGGAGCACACATCGCTCTGAGCTCCCCAGCACTGCCGGGATGCTGCCGGTAGAGCTAATGACAGTAATTATTAAAATATATTTATCTAAATTGTTCATTATAGCTCACTTTGTTGGTTTTACAATATTTTAATGGATCCCTTTAATGTATTAATTTATGTGCGCTCTTTCTCACACTCTTCTGGAACTCTTAACATGATGACGACGGCGTTGGCTTGACGATGTCACTCGAATGAGCTCCAGACTAGAAGGAGCTTTCATTGAGACCTCCCTGTGGCAACGTAAGAAAGCTCTCAAGCATATGTCGGTTGCCACGGCTGTTGAGCCTTCTTAGGATCAAACTTTTAAAGGACATTGAATTTGAATGAAACCAGGATTAAAAGGACACACTCCAGCAGCCGACGACGAATGACTCGCGCCTCGCGATGGTCGTTGGAGGTCGACTCGACCTGAAAGTTTTTCCAAAAAATTATCCCGCGAGGCTTGAAACGATTAATGCGCGGCGGCCGCTTCATGATGGCATTCCACGCAAACCATCAGACCGTCAGATTGGAGGAAGAAGGCTGCGAAGAAGCAAAAGAAGTGGAAAATGTTTAAAAGAGCACAATTCCCGGGGCAAATTGTCGTCAGGACGTCTGCCGAGTTTCATGTGATTTTCTCACTCTTTTCGGCATGCTGCTGGCTGTCAACGGTGAATGGTGTGGTGAAGCACTCACGGTGGTCTTGATCAGTTGGATTTTGATTTGGGTAGGTCCATGACGAACCATAAATAGTTCAAAATCTCTAAAAATTGTGACTTGAAATCAGGCATTGTTTATTTAAATAGCAACACTCTCTTTACTAATTTGTAGCAGTAGTGAAAAATTCTGAGACATCAGTGATTAAATTTAAATGATTGTGTTTTTGACATTTCTTAACGTTATACATTTTTTCAACTATTTTGTTCTTTAAAATAAGGTATTTTCAAACAATGTTATGTGAAGAAATGTTGTTGTAAATTTTTCATGCTAGTGAACGAATTCTTCAATAAAAAGTTCACCATTTAATAAGCAACTTGTGGTTATTTTATTAAGCTTAGCTAAGCTAAGCGAACTTGTGGTTATTTTATTATTTCCATAAAACTGGTGTAATTATTATTTCCCTCGTCTCAAGACAAAGTAAAGGAGAAAGCATCAATAAATTCCTAGGTGATTTTTCTGACAAAAAAAGATATTTCGACTGAAAAAGCTACCTTTATTTAAATCCTACACCCAAAGTTAAAGAACGAGAGGATAGTCCTCACGAAAAGAAACGTGAGGAAAGTGCTATTTTGCGAGAGTATAGTCCTCTCGCGTGTTCATTCGTTCATTGGAACAGTTCATCCTATTGAGTGGCTTATATGGACAAATTACCGCCACTTAGTCACCGAACCATGGTGGCCCATACGGCAAAGGCACGGTTCAATATGCCGAAGGTCTTGGGTTCGAGTCTCGGTACCGGTACTTTTTTTTTATAGATGAACTTTTTTTGAAGAAGATCCCATGAGTAATGTACCCTCGTTTATTTCGGGATTTATCCTCTCAGTCCGCACACAGTACCATTTTACTACCGAATCGTGCTCTTTATTCTCTCGTATGTCGATGCCCAGTTCTGGGTGTATATAATTGTTCTTCAGTAATTCTAAAACGAAGCACTTTCTAAACAAAAGATTCACCAAAAGTACAATCAGTAACATAAGAGAAATAAAAATTTGTTCGTTGTCTTGATTTTTATCAAAAGTAAAATTTTAGTATATCAAAAAAGTTTAAGCAAAACTTCATCAATGGCCGTTTTTTTAAACAAATGTTTGAAGAAATGTTGATAAACATGTATGAAAATTATAAAAAATTAAAAAATGTTTATCAAAATTAGTTCAAACAATTTTTCGTGTTTTGAACAAATTCATTTTGCTCATCGTTGTTTTAAAAAAAATCAGATATTCAAAATATAATTGTTCCAACAGCTTTACATTTTCTTTCACTGTAGCTTTGAATAAAGTTATTTCACATTCTTATTGGAATTTTGTGCAACAAAGAAAATTGTGTCACGTGATGCTTTCAAGTTCACATTGGAGAATACTATATCATGTACAAACAGTTAAAAAAACATGGTAATATTACACTACGCATTAAATGTGTGATTGTTCCTATGAAATATGTAATTTTACCACTTTTCTGTTGCAATGCCACTTTTTAAGTAGAAATTGAGGTAGAATCTAGGTCTACCTTACAAATTAACACTTTTTTACTGTGCAATCAAATGTATTTCGCTGGAAATTTGCAGTAAATTATCTGCATTTCTTTAAATATTGTAATGCACAATATCTTCAAAAATAAGTTTTTAATTTACCATGCATTTGTCATTACTCAAAATGTCAGCTTAAAATCTTGATTTAAGTTTAAATTTAAGAAAAATAAAAAGAAATCTAAGTGAATTAAGGACGATTTTTCACAGTTTTGCCTTCCTCACTGAGGTAAGGCTATAATCCTGCTCTAAAAATGAACTTTTTATTAAAAGCTCAAAGACCCACCTTCATGTATACATATCGACTCAGAATCGAAAACTGAACAAATGTCTGTGTGTGTGTATGTGTGTGTGTATGTGTGTGTGTATGTGTGTGTGTATGTGTGTGTGTATGTGTGTGTATGTATGTATGTGACTAAAATTCTCACTGAGTTTTCTCAGCACTGGCTGAACCGATTTTGATCAAACCAGTTGCAATCGACTTGGTTTAGGGTCCCATACATCGCTATTGAATTGTTTGAAGTTTCGATAACTAGTTCAAAAGTTATGTATAAAAATGTGTTTTCACATATATCCGGATCTCATTTTAATGCATGTAAACGATGTCCGGATCCATCATCCGACCCATCGTTGGTTAGGTAATTGAAAGACCTATCCAACGAGTCCACAACATTGAAGATCTGGCAACCCTGTCTCGAGTTATGACCACTTAAGTGATATTTATGTACTTTTTTGAAGCCGGATCTCACTTAAATGCATGTAAACGATGTCCGGATCCATCATCCGACCCATCGTTGGTTAGGTAATTGAAAGACCTTTCCAAAGAGTCCACAACATTGAAGATCTGGCAACCCTGTCTCGAGTTATGACTACTTAAGTGATATTTATGTACTTTTTTGAAGCCGGATCTCACTTAAATGTATGTAAACGATGTCCGGGTCCATCTTTCAACCCATCGTTCGTTAGGTAATTGAAAACCTTTCCAAAGAGTCCACAACATTGAAGATCTGGCAACCCTGTCTCGAGTTATGACCACTTAAGTGATATTTATGTACTTTTTTTTATGCCGGATCTCACTTAAATGTATGTAAACGATGTCCGGATCCATCTTTCAACCCATCGTTGGTTAGGTAATTGAAAGACCTTTCCAAAGAGTCCACAACATTGAAGATCTGGCAACCCTGTCTCGAGTTATGACCACTTAAGTGATATTTATGTACTTTTTTGAAGCCGGATCTCACTTAAATGTATGTAAACGATGTCTGGATCCATCATCCGACCCATCGTTGGTTAGGTAATTGAAAGACCTTTCCAAAGAATCCACAACATTGAAGATCTGGCAACCCTGTCTCGAGTTATGACCACTTAAGTGATATTTATGTACTTTTTATAAGCCGGATCTCACTTAAATGTATGTAAACGATGTCCGGATCCATCTTTCAACCCATCGTTGGTTAGGTAATTGAAAGACCTTTCCAAAGAGTCCACAACATTGAAGATCTGGCAACCCTGTCTCGAGTTATGACCACTTAAGTGATATTTATGTACTTTTTTGAAGCCGGATCTCACTTAAATGTACACAGAAAAAAATATGTGAATTTACTCGACACGGAAAAAATGAATCACATGTAAACTCAGCTGATGTAAACTTGAGATTCGACGTAAACGGTTGAATCACACGTAAAATCATGTTTTTACGTATAATTTGTCGCAAATTTACATCAATTTGCACTTAAATTTAAATGTTTCATGACGTGCAAAAGTGTTACATCATAAATGATGTAACATTCGGAAATATTTTTTTGTGTGTATGTAAACGATGTCCGGATCCATCTTCCAACCCATCGTTGGTTAGGTAATTGAAAGACCTTTCCAACGAGTCCAGTATTTTTCTAGATCTAAAAAAATACCTGAAATATTTGTCCAAACCACGCATATTACCCATTGTTGGTAAAAAGTGAGGAAGGCATCAACCACATAGGTGGATTAAGTTAGTTTTTACCAATTATCATGGCAAAGGGCAAATTTCACGAATAACGCGGGTTCTGCCAAATTCCGCTAGCCCTAATAAGAACCATATTTTTTGCTTGCCGATTGGGGTGAATTAATAACGTTTGTTGAAAAAATAACGTTTTTTTATTTTCGCAAAAAAAAGTTTTTTCAAAATCATTTTTTTTTGTTGAGACCAAAAAGTTGAAGCTGAAAATATTATTCTTTGATTTTCAGGACATTTTAAGTCAAAATCAAATTATTCGCTCTACAGCATTGCCTTGGCGTTCTCGATTGCGAGATTCCTACTCGAAACTAAGTGTTCGAAGGCTTGATTGTTGAGGCAATTGCAAACCTCTTTTTACACCTAAGCTTCCATCCACCCCGGGATTCGAACTGACGACCTTTGGATTGTTAGTCCAACTGCCTACCAGCGACTCCACCGGGGCAGGACCCAGGGAGACGACTCCTGCACCTGACCTGGACTGAGCTAACGACCTAACCACTAGGTTAGACCGGGACCAACATTTACTTCCCTGTCCGACGGAAGGCGTGATCAGACAAATCTCGTCTCAAAATTTGCCACCGGGACCTTCTGGGATCAAACCCAGGCCGACTGGGTGAGAGGCAACCACGCTTACCCCTACTCCACGGTCCCGGTTTTAAGTAACATTTTAAGTAACATATCCAAATATGGTAAATATCTAAAAGGATTATGAGATATGATTTTTGGAAAAAAAAAAGTTTTATTGGAATTCGGTATGTTTATTGACGTTTGTTTTTGACAATTAAAAAAATAACTTTACAATATTTTATAAACAATTTTAATCTTTTGGCTACAAATTTTTCCCAACTTAGTTATTATCAACAAGATAAATACAAAAAAATGTAATCATTATGCCCACTTTCATTCCACCTCAACGACCATAGTTCCAACCACGTCACGTTGATTCTCCAGGGCACAATAATTTTCACCGCCATTTACAAAATGGCCTAGTTCAAGCAAAAGAAACGCTCTTAAGTACCCTTATTGCAATGACCATTTCTCAAGGTTGCAGCGATGTACTGGATGCCGCCATCATGAGTGGTCCCAGCATAATTTATGTCGCTACAATGAGACAGCACACAGCCGCAGTGACTGATTATTATGTTTTAATTCAATCGACTAAACGACTGCGCTTTGGCACGTGCGAAATTGCGTTCACACTTTTGTGCCTCGCGGAAAAAAAATCCCTGCTACTTAAAATTACTTCTCCCGATGATGAAGTGTTTCGTTAGAACATGTTATTGCACCCGTAATGGACGGGTTTATGCGTTCCGGGAAGGGCGACCCGGGCAGGAACAACTCCTAAAAGTGTCATTTTAAACTGGCCAATTACAACTGTTGCTGCTGCTGACCGTACAATTATGCTGTCTCGATTGTATAGTTCTTTGGCTGGCCCGAGCACTTGTCTCTCCTAACGATGTCCGCCATAAAGCCCCCCCAGGGGCCAGAAGTACAAGTTGTCCACCAGGAGACCTGGACTCGACAACTTTGGCAACTGTGAGTTGTGGAAAAAAGTGTGGCGTTGTGTTTTTTGCCCCTCCACTCGGCGTACTCCTTATTGTGTTCTCTACACACTTTTGCTCAACTATGCATATGAGGCCCATGTGATTATAATTCTAAGACCCACCACCTCACCCACCCGCTCGTTTTGAAGGACTCTGTGAGATCCCAACATACGATTGAAAGCAAGACAAACAAGGACCCCCCTTCGTGTTCTTTGTACTATAGTTGGTTTGTGCTGAAAGGACACAAAAAGGATGTTTGTGGATTTAGTATTATACTGGCATTTAAAATTCTCTTTTTTATCTCACTCTGATGGGGGAACCTGGCCCTGCTCGAGAACACAGAATCAGAGCTTCCAGTGTGTACTAGTACGACCTGTATGGAAAATGGGTTGACATTTTAGGCGTTGGAGAGCCCAACAGCGTTGTAGTTTGTGTAAAAATCATTAAACAGAATTCCTGGTGAAAGATGTACCATCACTGATGGTGCTTGCTCCTTCCGGAATAAGGAATGTGGAACATGTTTTTTTTTTTTGTAGGCGTACACTTCTTTTTTTGTAGGGGTGTTGTTTTAGGCGCACAACAATGTGACAAATTTTCCGACTCGTTAGAATAGCGTCACCTGAAGTGTTTTGGGAACATGTTTGACTCTCTTTCTAAAACAAATGGGTTCATTGTTATGACGCTGTTCATTGAAGTATAAAAATGACGAAAGATATTTTTTCATGTCAGTTTTACTCTTAAAAACAGACAATCACTTTTTTATGGTTCAAAATTACCATTTTCCACAAAATCTATGTTTATTTTTTTATCCAGATCAATTTTTTTGCAACGGCCATAGGCAATGAATTTTAGCAACTTATATTTAGTAGGGCATTTTTAGACTTTTTTACAAATTTTTGATTTGATATCACAATTCTGAAAAAGAGGTACAATTTTGAGAAAATTATTTTGTTTTATATATTTATTACTTTTCAAAAATAACAGCAGCATGTTTCATTATTTATTGCATATTTTGACAGCTTTAGTTTATTTTATTTTTTTCAAATTATGCGTGAAAAAAAAAACGGATACCACGATATCTTAACACTGCCTTGACCAAATCGGCTCAAAATTTTGGTGAAGACTCGTTAAAACGGTCCTGTGTACATAACGAAGGCCGACTTTCAAAAAAACTTTTTTTTTAATTTAAAAATATTTTTGTGTTTCTCTTATTCAAAAATCGACAGTTTTAATTTTTATATTTCCAAAAAAAGGCAAAATTTCAAAATCGGGCTTCGTCATGCACACGGGATATGTCTTGAGAGACTTCAACCCAAATTTGTGTTTACCCAATTTGGTCCATCCCATCTCGAGATATCGTGGCACCCGTAGATCAACTCGGTGTTTCGAGAAAAACGCCCAGAAAGAGTGACAGTCCACTTTGCGCACGGCAAAATGCTGTGCTTTTTTTTTCAATGGGCATTGGGTTAAATTCACTGCGACCACCTGAGAAGGCTATCTTTTGTGATGTACCCTGGTTACTGTCCATACTACAAATTACTCGTATCCATTGGATCGGAAGACGAGGGGTTATTTTGCAGACATGGTTTATCCCAATCCGGCGCAATACAGTCGATGAACTGTATGACCTTCTTGGGATGGGTGTGGTGCCATACATCGTACGGCGTAAGAAGGTGCGATCCAAAGAACCGCAGCCTTCGAGACACAAGTGCTCCGCAGAAGCAGAGTAAATGTGCCGAGCTTTCCAGCTCAGTTAAACAAAAACGACAGAGGTTGTTAGGCCACCTGCCGATTTTGTGCAGGTAATATCTGGCAGGACAATGTCCTGTTAGAAGCCCTGCGAGTATTCGTAGTTCCCTACGGTTTAAGCCAAGAAGTTTCCTGGCAATTGAAGGACTTGGAGTGATAAAAGTTTTAGCTTGTCTCAATCCTCGCATCTCGCCCCAGATTGAAGCGATTTGCAATTGTCCCCAATTAGTTATTTCTTGCTTCACGGCACATTTTGAGATTCCAAGGAACGGCTCGGGACCCACGAAGATGTTTGATGAGCCTTGTCTGGCAAGTTCATCAGCCATTTCGTTGCCTTCAATGCCGCAGTGCCCTGGGACCCAAAACAGCATCACTCTGTTATGCCGAGAAGCAAGTTCCCTTAGGGAAGCGACGCACTCCCAAACAAGTTTGGATTCGCATTTAGAGGATTTTAATGCCAATAGTGCAGCTTGGCTATCCGAGAAAATACCGATTTTTGCGTGTCTATAATTTCTCATAATACACGTCCTCGCACAGATGTGTATGGCATACACTTCTGCTTGAAAAACGGTAGGCCACTTTCCCATAGATATGGTTTCCCTGGTTCGAGGACCGAAGACTCCAGCTCCAGTAGAAGTGCCCATTTTTGAACCATCCGTAAAGAAACGAATAGTTCCTTCTGGAAGTGTAGGTCCTCCATTACTCCACATTTGGCGATTTGTTTCAATCACCTCATATGGAATGTCCATGTTGGGCCTCACCTCCATGCAGTCCGAGACTGAAGTTGCAAGGGGGGAAATGTCAAAAGCCTTCACGATCCGCGAGTGACCCGTTCCATCTCCTTCCACCCAATTGTTACACCGTTGTAGTCGTAGAGCGCCAAGCGCTGCCTCCTGCTTCACATGTAAATGTAAAGGCAGAATGCATAGCATGGCTTCCATGGCCGCGGTAGGGGTTGTTTTCATTGCACTCGTTACAGAGAGACATGCCAGTCGTTGGAGCTTGGTCAGCTTCGACTGACATTTCTTCTGTTCAGTCTTCGGCCACCAAACGGTCGACGCATAGGTTACCCTAGGTCGAGCGATGGTGGTGTAAGACCAGAATGCAAGTTTCGGTTTAAGGCCCCAGGTTTTGCCGAGCATTTTGTTGCACGCCCAGATAGCAGTAGTTGCCTTCTTTACCGCATAGTCCAGATGTGCATTCCAGTTCAGCTTTTTGTCAAGGATTACTCCTAAATATTTGACCTCAGAACTGAAGGTCATTTGGGTTCCTTTCAAGGTAGGCGGCCTAAGGTCGTGTTTCCTCCTGTTAGTAAACGGGATTATCACGGTTTTGTTGGGGTTTACTGTCAGCCCTTCCTGCTCACACCACGACATGGTGCAGTTTAGAGCTGACTGTAGACGGTCCGATAACGTTCCGTCGTACTTCCCCCGGATGATTAAGACTACGACGTCAGCATATCCAATGACTTCGTAGCCGAGTAGTGTAAGTTTTCTTAGAAGACTATCTACCACCAGCAGCCAAAGCAAAGGAGAGAGTACTCCCCCTTGCGGACAGCCTTTGGCTGCTGTTATTGTGATAGATGTGTCTCCTAGCGATGCTGAAATCTCTCTGCTCGTAAGCATAGCATGAATCCAGCTCGCAGTTGTTCCATCGACGTTCCTCGACCGGAGCGCTTCATTGATGGCTGTGTACGAAGTGTTATCGAAGGCACCCTGAATATCAAGAAAAGCACAAAGTGCAGATTCTTTATATTTCAGTGCGTTCTCGATACGTGACACTAGCGTGTGTAGGGCAGTTTCGCTGTGTGCTGTGCTGTGCTTAAAATCGTCTCTAACTCAGTTTAATCATGTAATATCTTCATGAAACTTTCAGGACTGATTGAAAATCATATTTTTAGTGGATTCAATAAATTTTCTGTAATATGAAATTTTGAGATTTTTTACATGTATGTAACACCTGAATAAAAAAAAATTGTTTGTATTCTGTTTGTATTTCCTTGGCATTTTAACAATGTTTAAAATCTTTAAAAAAATATTGTTTTTTCAACATTCAATATTTTTTAGCTTGTTTATCATTTCTGAAGAAACGTGGGTATCCCCCGCTCACGATCCTGTTTGTTAAAGAAATAAATCGTTGGAAGCCACCAAGCTAGAAAGTTTTGGTGCTCCGGGACCCTCAGGGATGGAACATAGTATTTCCACAAATGCCCTGGACACTATTTGCCGTGGTTAAAGCGCCACAACTCGTTCTAGGTCGATGAATTTGAAGAAGTAGTTTTTTTTTAGAAAATACAATGGTTTTATGATATAAATTCAAACTATCCCTTAAATTAAAAAAAATTAAATTAAAATAGCAATATTTTTTTGCAATATTTTCTTATTCATGAGAAATTGATTTTTTTTTAAATCGACTGATCCAGACATTTTTTGCATCATTGATAATCCAGACAATGCAGCGCCAATGTATTTTATTTGTTTAAAAGCAACGATATTAAAGTATTACAACAACTGCTAGTAATGTTTCAGAGATTGCGAAAAAGATTCCACTTGGTGCAGGTGGGATTTGAACCCACAACTGATCAACGGTACTGATCCGCGTTACCAATTATGCTACTGCGACCGATGACAAATTTGTTGTCGATTGGTGTAGGGTAGGGTAGTCATCAATGAGACACTTTTGGTTTTCAACTTTCAACGATTTTTCTATTTTTTTCATCAGCATGTTTTAATGTGCTTTTTGATGCATTTTCTTTTTTTTAATGTGTTCTAACATGGACCAAAATATGAGATCGATCCGACATCTACAGCCAGAGTTATTCAACTGTCTCATTGTAGACGCACTTGACAGGAACAATGAGACAGCTGGGGAACAATGAGACACTCTATGAAAATCAATACTTTTCTTGTAAAACATCATGTTTTTGTATTGTTCCATAGCAGGTGACTTGCCTTGAACATTTTAGATTAATTTTACCAACATGAAAGTTTAATTAACAAAAGTTGTTCTAAAATTTTGTTTAATCCAGATTAGCGTGGCTCACGGATATATGAAAAAGACAAAAGTGTTCAATTCCAAACGCCTCGACCGGATTTTTGTAGCAATATGGCCCCAGAACATAGCCTGAAATTTTGAGCGCATTTGGTTAAGGTTTAGTACTTCCACCATTGACCTGAAGTTAGTATGGAACTTTTAAAGATTTACTATGGGAAATTTTCACTTTTAACCTCTTCTTAGATAAAGTTTCCCAAAACCCAATCAAATTTTCTTATTCTCAAGTTTCTTATAGGTTTTGATCCGGGGAACAACTTTGTAGAACATCGCAAAGCGCTAGGAATAGATCCTGAAAAGATACAGGATATTTTTTGAAGCTAGGATTTTTTTTTTAACGTGCTCTAAAAATTTGCCTGTATCTTTCCGGGATTAATTCCTAGCGCTTTGTGATGTTCTACAAAGTTGTTCCCCGGATCGAAACCTATAAGAAACCACTACTTTGAGAAAAATTCATAGGGCATAGGAAAATATACTCGAAGAAGAGTTAAAAAGTTGAAAATAAATAAATTAAATTTATTGAAATTTCTTTATAACTTCAGGTCATTGGTGGAAGTTCTAAACCTTAACCAAATGCGCTCAAAATTTCAGGCTATGTTTTGGGGCCATATTGCTACAAAATTCCGGTTGAGGCGTTCGAAATTGAACACTTTTGTCTTTTTCATATATCCGTGAGCCACGCTAATCCAGATATTTACACCAAATAACTTTGTATTTTTGGTTAAATGAGGTAAAAACTCTAGAAATATGCCAAAAATCACTTTTAATTCATGTTTTGGAAGATTTCCATAGATTTTGAAAAGTTTAATGAAGAAAAATCGAAGTGTCTCATTGTTACTCATGGGTTGAAATGAGTGGGGAACAATGAGACAGCCCTGGATTCTGGGTATATTCTTAATTTTGACCAAAACTAATGAAAGGACATTGTAGCCCAACTCAATCCCTATGGAACGTCGAAAGAAATTTGAAGAAATATTAGTTTTGGTGTAAATGGCAGCTACACAGTAAAAGAGTTAAGTTTTTGGAATGTTGAAAATTTGGATGATTGAATATTATCTAAATTTGCTTAAACAATGTGTTATAAGTGAAATGCATCAGGAACTCATGAAAATTTCACCTACTACTGAGGTAAACCTTTTTATGCACCAAATCTGTCACCATTCCCAGATGTAATATTACTGTGTTTTGAAACATTTTCCTGACATCCTAATCTATCATTCTTGGGTGAGCACCTTTATTTGGACAACATTTCATTGTTACCAGATATTTAGGTTGTTGCAAATATTTTTAAAAGTTTATGTTGCCCCTTCAAATCGGTCCAAAAATCAGGGGGCGTTTAAAATCATTTTGAGCATGTCTAGGATTGATCCAAAATAATTAAAATTTTTGTGGAATTCAAATCTACAGCCTCGCAAAAAGTTTTTTTTTCGGCGTAAAAAAATTTCTTCAGTGCTTGGATATTTAGAAATCTAATGATTGCAAATCAACTGGGCAGGTTTAAAACTAATTTTAAAACAGATTTTTTCATTCAAATGTCAATACCATGGCTTGTTATTTCATTTTTTATACTTTTTTTCATTTACCACAGCAAAAGTCGATAAACAAAAACTGTAATTAAAATTTGAATTGGCCTTATTCAATCAATTTTGCTGAGAATACAACTGCATCAAGTGAGCAAAAACTGCATCTAAAAACCACTTACCCAAGCGGGTGCCATTCCCGGAGCAAAAGTGCAAAAACTAAAACGAAATCACTTTACCAACTTCCGTCGGTGTTTGCGCGCTGCGCTGTTCATAAAATCACGGAAAATGCTCTGTTTTTACCCCCCCAGAAAGTTCCTCCGTTTGCAGGGTTCAGGGCCGTCGGAATTAACCTCTGCTGCCGTCGTTGAGGAAGAGCGGCGCGGTGGAGGTTGGCAAAAAAGGGCCCGGAAAGCTTTCCGCCCAAAGCTCCATCAGCTGCTGCTTCTTTGTGATGCTCACCTACTGCTGTGTGTTGCAACTCTTTCGCTGTGTGTAGATTGTAGGACGATGGATGCTGCTATAGCGCAGAGAGCAAGAAATTCCACGTGGAACGTGAACGCTTCTGTTGACTATTCAGTTTGCGAGGACGAGGTCCTTGAAGCTGCCGAGGATTCCATTCCATTCTTCCTGGCACACATACACACCAACATATTTTCGGTTTACAAACACATACAAAGGTTCTATGCCCTTGCCACGGGCAGCACTCAACAGGAGCAGAGTCGACTGGGTACGGAAAGGACTTGGCAGGACGACGACGATGACGACAGACGAGGAGAAGGTAATATACAAACAAACCGAGAAAATGTATCTGTTTTTCCAGCCTCACTCCCCCCTCGCAAAAAGTCCTGTGACGACACACTAACACAGTCAAGGACGCACACGAACTCACAGGCACAAACACGTCTTTCCCTGTGTAGGGTAGAGGATAGACGTGCGCGCTTGCGGGGATGTTGTTGCCCAGTAGCCAGCCAAAGGATCACTCTGGAGGGTTTGGATGAAATGGAATTGTTCGGGGTGTGTTTGGTAGATTGTTTTGAAATAAAATTAAATCGTTCGTTTTTCAAACCTGTGCTTTCAAATATTTATAGCAAATTTCCGTATATGTCTTTAGTTTTGAATGCCAAAAAAGTCGGATAAAACAATAACAAATTAATAAAATAAGAAGTTGATTGTTATGGATTTTGTTTCAAATCAGATTACAGATGTTTTTAAAAAAAATATTATTGCTGTATGAATATTGCATTCATCTTGAATTTTAGACTTTTTCGAAAGAGGATGGGACAGAAACTTAAAACAAACAGTGTAAAATTACAGATAGTCGTTATTTATTTTTATTTTTTTAAAGGCTTCATAAGCATTATAACTTTATTCTTTGTTTGTTGATATATTTATATCTTCATGAATCAGGCTGACTAATGACAAAACCTCTCAAAACTGATTGTGATAGCTTCCAAGCATTTTTATCACAAGTTTTGCCTTCCTCACGTTACTGAGGAAAGGCTATAGAATCACTCGAAAAATGAACTTCTCAATTAGACTTCCTAGACCCACCTTCATGTATACCTATCGACTCAGAATCAAATTCTGAGCAAATGTCTGTGTGTGTGGGGGATGTTGATCAAAAAATTGTCACTGGATTATCTCGACATTGGCTGAACCGATTTTGTCCGTTTTGGCGTCATTTGATCCATCTTGGGGTCCCATAAGTCGTTATTAAAATTATGCAGTTTAGTTAAGTACTTCAAAAGTTATGCTTAAAAACGATTTTATCAAAAGTCCGGAAGATTGTAAAAAGGGTGTTTTTTTGTAAGAAAACCCGTCATGCTATACATTTTCAGAAATGTATTTAAAAAACCTTTTCAACGCGTCCAAGACATTGAAGATCTGACAAATCAATCAAAAGTTATAAGCAATTAAGTGTTATTTACGCATTTTTTGCATTTTGGATAGCACCCTTTAAATGTGAGGAAGACGCCAACCACCTGAGGGTGTATTAAGTAACATTTTTTGTATAATTCTGATCACACACATTTTAGTAATTAGTTGACTCTTTACAATAATAAAGGGACCATCCATAAACCAAATGGACACTTTTTTTTTGGAAATCTAGACCCTCCCTACCTTTGTGGTACCTTACTTACGGAGCGTAGACAATCGCCAAAGCCCCCACGCCCCCCCTCCACCCCACGACGTGTTTTCTAGAACAACCTTATCAGGAAAAAATAGTCATCGCTACTTTCAAATATGTCTTATAGGAAATTTTCTCAGCTTTTAAATGCTTCTAAGAGCGAAATGTTTCATCAAGAAATTTCTCCGATATCTTTATTTTTAGTTTTATGTTTTAAAACCCTACATTATTTATTTAAAAAAAAAACAGTTCAGGAAACTAGTCAAACGATTTCTGTTATGTGTCATTTACTCATCAATATGTGCAAAATTTGGCAAGAAATAAATTTGTGGAAGGTTGCAAATTGCTTAATATTTTGAAAATTATATTTTAACTGAGTTTTAAATTTGAGGGATCATTCAGTTACTGATATCATAAAATAGTATTGAAATGAAAATTTAAATTAAGATTATAACATAATTTTTGTAAACATATATCACGTGTCTGCTCTGATTTGGCTGAAAACCAAAATTTATGCAGGAGTGAGATTGTTAAGAGTATTTTTGCTTTTTTTGAAATATTAGATAATTTCCCTAAACAAACATGAATCAGGAACATTTATACAAAACATGCTTTAAAATCGAAAATATACTATAAATTACTGTTGGATGCTTCAAAAGTCATATTTTCATGAGTATAAAGTAAAAATATTTTGTTTAATATGTAACTGTTGAAAATGCATTTAAAAGAAGCAATAAAATTCGTGAGTTTCAACTGAGAATGATTAAAAAACCTTCACAAACATTTTTTTTGGTTGAAACAACCATAAAAAAAATATTTTAACAAAAAATCAAACAGAAGCCATGGAGGCTATTTTAACAAAACTCAAGATACTTGTAGAACGTTTTTAAAACAGCTATGATTTCTATAACAGTGCTGTTTCCTTGATCATTGCATACAAAAAAAAACTAGAAAGAAACCATTCATACTCATGAAAAGGTTTTCCCCCTGAAACTCTACAGTTAAGTTAAGTTTGTAGTTCAATTTCGAGTAAATAACATGTTTTGGTATCCATGCAACTGTTTAATGTTTGGTTAAAGAAAAATGATATTTATTCATAAAAATCTAATTACCCTTAACAATCTCAAACCTGCAAAACTTTCGGTTGTATCAGCTAAATCCAAGGTAAATCAGAGCAGACAGCTGAAATTTTGTACACAAAAATTATGTAATGATTTATTAATTCTTGTAAACATATATTTTAATACGGTTTTCTTATTTTAATTTCTGCATTAATGCAGCCTATTCAAAAACTAGGTTAAAAATTAATTTTTAAAATATTTAGCGATTTGCAACCTTTTACAAAGTTATTTTTTGTCTTATTTTGCACATTTTGACGAGTAAACATCATTTGACAAGTTTTCTGAACTCTTATCATAAAGTTTCCAATAAATGATGAAGGAATTTAAAACAAAAAACATAAAATAAAGATATCTCAGAAATATCTCAATGAAACATTCGCTCTAAGACGCATTGAAAAGTTGAGATAATTTGCTATAAGACACATTTTAAAGTAACGAAAACTATTTTTTCTCCATGAGGTTGCCAAGAAATCACGCCGTGACCCCTCTAAAGTGTCTACGTGATTTATGGATAACCCTCAAATTAAACTTGATTTTTTTTTCATTGGAAACTACTGTTTTGTTGTTTTTTTTTTTCAAAATAATTTTGAATGTATTAAGGCCGTTGCAAATATGCTTTGAAATCTAGGTCGAAATTTCAATTGAAAACATTTGTTTTAATTTATCGTTTCCAGGTTGTATGCACATTAGGGTGACAAGAAAAATTGAAAATTTTGGAAAATCAGAAGAGATACCCCCTGTCTCGATTCTTAAGCAATAATAAGTAAATGTGCCAATTTTGAGCCAAATCAGATAAGGTTAAGGGGTTGCTTTTTATCGTTGAAGTTTATACGGGGAAAATCGGTTAAATGCATGGAGAAAAAAAATCTCACAACTTAAAAAAAATGACTCCGGTACCATATTTTGCGCCATCCTAAACTCTAGCACCTTAGCTTAGTGGTAACGCTTCCACCTCGTAAGCGTAGATCAGGGTTCAAATCCCGGCTCGGACCAACACAACTGGCGATCGTTGAGCAAAACAGATACATTTTTAGTCTAAAACTAAAAAAAATTAAAGATAGTGACATTTAATGTACTTTATGAATGTACATTGACCCAGAAGGGTCATTTTTTCATTTAGAACAAAATTTTTCATTTTAAAATTTCGTGTTTTTTTCTAACTTTGCAGGGTTGTTTTTTAGAGTGCAACAATGTTCTACAAAGTTGTAGAGCAGACAATTACAAAAATTTTGATATAAAGACATAATGGGTTTGCTAATAAACATCACGAGTTATCGCGATTTTACAAAAAAAAAGTTTTGAAAAAGTTTGTTGTCATCGATCATGGCCGTTTTCGGGATTCTGAGTACGCCATCAAAACGGGCGTCTAATTTTACATAAAAGTCCCTTTGACACCAAATTTCTATCTCATCACCGTTTCAGGCTGCAAATTATTGAAAAATACCTCTTTTTTGGCATTTTCAAAAATGGAAGGGGTCGTACCGCCCCTCCGTCACGAGATATCAAAAAACGCACCTCGGATTCGTGATCAGGGACAAAAGTTACTCCTTTGGACAAAGTTTCACGCAAATCGAAGAGGGGTCGGGGCAACTGTTGTGTGAGTTAGCGGAGAATTACCCACGTATATTGTCCTAGTAAAAGTATTTTACCAATACCTTAAAACAATTGTTTTTATTGGGGTGATGTTAATTAACTTCCACTTTGATATTTTGGCCATACTAATTATGCATTGGGATTGCATGAACAATGTTTCATCCAACCCAAAAGTTTCAGAAGTTCTACTAGAGCTCGTCAAGATAGCAATAGAGCTTGGATGGGACTTGAAGAGAGTTTTTTTATGCTGCAGTCCAAATTGCTTTACAGTAGCTATCTTGAAGAGCTCTTGAAGCACTCCTAAAACCTTTTGCTACTTGTGAAATAAAAAAAACTCCAAAATAAAAAAAAAATCCCAGAGAACTACTCAAATACAATTCATAGCACTATTTTTTTTTATTTCGAGAGGTTTGGGAATTTTGAGAAGTGAAATTAATAATTCGAATTTTAGCTCACCGCATTTTCTGAGATTTTCCTTGCAATTTCCCCCCTTTTCCCCAGCACATCGCAACCCTGCTCCCCAGTATGATTTTGTGTATCCTTTATGTAAAAGGACCAGGCCAGGGCTGCTCTGCTCCAGAGGAGTTCACCACGACCACCACCGGAGCTAGAGCATTCGCCAATAGCAGCGCTCGAGGGATGATGATGAGCAGTCGGTCGGTCGGTTGGTAGGTCGCCGTCTCCAGTCATCCACCCCCTGGGGGACACGACGGGTGCCAGAGTGGGACGACATTTACACCAACCACGAGAGCAGTGGGGTTAGAGAGAACGGGACGGAGTCAGGCCCGCCAGGGGTGGCCAATTGCCGTGGGCTTCCAAAATTGGTGCCGAGCAGTCGCCAGCTGAACCTTTACCGCGAAAGTTTGGCCAGCGAGCCGACCTCGGAAAAAACTCCCAGAAGCGCGTACTAGTGAGTGTGTAGGTGGGTGTTTGTGCGAATTTTTGGCAAAGCTTTACGGAGGGAAATTTTCGGCAGAGGAACGTATCTTGGTGTGGTTTTGCTCTCGGTCAGACGGATTGTCCCGGCGACGGATCGTTCAACTCCGGGGGTAGGTTTCAAAAAGTTCAAAAGTCAATGGTTGTGCACACATACACAAATATACTCACGCTCAGAGAACCTAATTAATTACGAGAACGCACGGAGGGCAAAAAAGCACACCGAACTGAATGCAATATTAAATGAAAAGTGAAAATTATCTATAAGCTCACTGAGTCTCGCCCCCTCCAGGGCAAAACAGGAAAAAAATGGCTACCGAAGCGGAAGCACTCGAACGGAAATGGCATTTTTTTAACCAATCAAGTGATGCATGAGATTCGATGAACCGGCTCTTTTTTCAATTTTCAATAAATCCCACGCACACCCCTCACCCCTCGCCATTCCACCTTCACGGTGAAAGCTCATTTTTATAAATTACGCGCAAAAGCTAAAAGTGTTGATTTGACATTAAAAATTGAATTATATTGGCGATGATTTTTCGTGACAGTTATTGGGGTCAGCAGGCAGCCGGCCAGCCCACTATGGGGTTTCAGGCGGCCATAAATCGAAAAACCGACATACTCTAATTATTTTTTTGGTATTTTTTTTCGAAAATAAACATTCTAACTAAGAAAAATCCGGAGTTTGAAAGTTGTAGGTTCAAAATTCACTGAATTGCAGACCTTCAAAGGCGAAAATGGTAAGAAAAAACATGTTTTTTGACAAAAAAATGATTATTTTTCATAGTTGTACAGTGTAGCTGTTTATGTATTTTTTCCTGCATCATTATATATATTCAGAAAGGTAATTGATTCAACTTTTCAATAGCATTTTACAAAACACACTTTTACAGGCTAAAAAAAATAATAAAAATCAAAAAAGATGGATTTTTATTCAAAATTTAGTTTTTTTTCAACTTTGTTAATGGAGTACTTTTTTTGTGTGCGTTTGTGCGATCTGAAAATTTTGCAGCTTAAAATTTGAACCATGTCCTAACTTGTCTCCAAATTTCAAAGTGCACTTATGTGCACTTTTTGAGTTATGCCATTTTGAACATTTTGATTCATGCAAGAAAATTAATGATTTCGCGTATACGCTTGGTTAAAATCACATTATTTACCTGCGGAGGCAGAAATGACGTACCTGCTATGTATGTTTTGAAATTGATTTGATATTCATGACTTTGTTGGTACCCTAAGTACGTTTAATAAAATTAGAAATTCCTATTCTAAGTATTTTACAGAAACGATTCGTCGAATATTCATATCAGTTCGTTGTTGTGTTCTTTTGAATGTATGGATAATAATACCGTAGTATCCCTGTACGATATAACGAAGCACTATTCTGAAAACGTGAGAACTGCTTTCGAGTATATTTGTAAGAATTATAAAATTGCAGAACCATCACATGATCAACTCAGGAAAAAACCACAGATGAAAAACTACTCATGTTGTTCTGTAGCTTCAAAACGAGGAATACAAAATCCCATAGAAGAAGTTCATATTTTAAGTAATCTAACGACAATCGGTTACATAGTGATTTTGATTTAGAAGAATTTATCGTTAAAAACGTGAATTTTGCAAGTGGATCAACAAAAAACGTGGACGAGAATCCATACAATGTTCCATAAAATAAACCGTCTAAAATTCTAAAACACCGCAAGAATCAAATTTTAATTGGAGGGGTAGGGGGGGGGGGGGAGATGTCTTCAAAGAGAGGTGGATTTTAACTCAAGAAGAAGGGGAGGGAGATTGAACGGAAATCAGAAACTTTAACATAGCATAAACCGCCATTCCGGGCATCAAATAGACAGAGCAAGAATATTAAAATTCACCACTTTAATGCATGTGGCCTCAAATATATGAAAAAATCGAAAATTAAACTTTTTTTTTGGAAAAATATCAAAATTCATTTGTTTTCATTATACTAAGTACAAACAACACAAAAAAGTCACAAAAAAGCAAAAAAATATTTTTGGCCGCTCGCTTATATGGAAATACCCCATAGTGCAGCCAGGGCAAATGGAGTAATTATTATTTTTATTTAGCACCGGAAAGTTCATCGCCTCACCTCTCCCCTCCTCTATAGCAAATTGACCAGAGGGGGCAAAAGAGCTTTTCGGTGGGGAAAAGTTTGATTAAACATTTATTTCGAAACGGATTGGTTGTTACTGGCAGCAGCCACGTATGCAATTTCTGAATTATTGTTAATCCAGTGCCACGTGTAGTGGATGGTTTTGGTGACTGGTGTAAAGCCGACGGTAGTGAACGTTTGAAACATTTGTGCTTGTAAGCCGTCGGTATGATGGTTGTATCCTGATATAAAGTTCTAAATTTACTAGACTTTTGATTTACGACTGCGATATAATTTAAAGAATAATATGAACATTGCTAAAATAAATGTTTTGTAATTTCGTCGTGAAACTACTTACTTTCCCTGTCATTCTCCAACGACGAAACAGCCTACTTTTATCTCCCAAAAATAATGGAATAGAAACACTTTTCGAAAAAAAAGGTTTAAAAATCTACTTTTCAGCACTGAAATGGATGCTGAAAAGCTAGACTTTTCAGCACTTGTTTTGTAAAGTAATACTTTTCAACTTTGTTTTGATTTAAACTGTGGATTGACAAAATGCATGGACATTTGACTAACAATGCTTTATTCAGCACTCGTCGTATTTATCCAACTCGGTATACCTCATTGGATAAATGTACGACTAGTACTGAAAAAATCATCTTTTTGCAACTTCTAAATGATTAGATGGAAACGGAATTTATCATTTGTCACAAAATCTGTCATCCTTTTCTGATGAATTAACCATCTTTTTTTTTTGTACATTGGCTTTAACCGTCTAGTGTTCAAATGGGTGAAATAGTTGGGACGATGGTTAAGTAAACTTAATATGTTTATTGCCAGTTTGATATTTGATAAAACTTTTGTTTTTTCTTGCGCATGCCAGAGATAATTTTTTTTCCTGACAACAAATCTGTCATCGATCCCAGATGTAGCGTCTTTTTTTTGGAAAAGTGCCTTTTTACATAAGAACCCTATTTTTCAGTCATACATGAGTAAAAGTTGAAAACATTAGACGATATTTTGTTTCTTGCTTTTATCTACAGTTAAAATGTTTTTTTTTTAAATTGCGCAAAATTAACATTTTATTTTTTATGAAATACACTCAGCACATTTTTTTTTTAAAGCTGAAAACAAGTTTATTTTAACATATTTATGAACTTTCAGAAAGTATCGTCAATGCGGGTTATAATGGGTGTGGGGGCGTGATTAGGTCCAAGTGTTTTTTTGTGGTTTTTGCAATTTTCCAGATACATATCAATAAAACCATATTCTGTTGAAAAGGTTGGGTTGAGTTCACCTTAAAGAAACTTTGCTAAAATAAAAACTTTTTTAAGGAGAAATCCTGTAATTAGTGCGTCCATCCCGGGAATTCCCGGGATTTTCCCAAAACCGGGAATACCCGAATCCCGGAATTTTTCATAATTTGTCCCGGAAATTCCCGAAATAAAAAAAAAACAATTTTTAGTCTGGAAATTCAGATTTGGTTGTGGAAATAGATGAACAGTTTAATACCTCATAAAAGATAATAATTTTAAAGCATTATGATTTGTATTCGGCATATATCAACACGATTTGGTGTATTAGGGAAAACTGTTGAAATTTTAATTTACCGATCTGCAAAATGCCTAGCGCATTAAAAAAAAAGGATTGAGATATCTAGGTATATTTATGATTTTAAATAAAAAAAATCAAATCAAATTATTTTTCATCAAACACTGCCATGTGGGGCAAATCAGAACAAATGAAACGAATTAAGAAACCTATCTAGCAATGTTTTGCATGATGTTTTGAATAACTTTGGTTAAAACAAAAACAGAACAAAACAATTTCACAGATCACCGATTGTTAAATGTATTGCTCTAAAATCTACTAACCTATTAAGACCTATTAAGATTGTTTTTTCATAGTTGTCGGTAGTAACTCAAAGATAAATTTTAAAATATGTTTTTTGCAAAAGTTTTTTGTGAAAGTTGAACTTTTCAATACAAGTATAAATAAGTAATTTTTTTTTCAATTTTAACGGTGAATTTATTTAACACATGGATGTTTGCAAAAATTCCTTTCAAAAGGCGTTTATTCATATTCAAAACTTATCAAAACTTATCTAAAATTTTACATTGACTGGTGTCATTTTATTTGTTGTCACCTCTTGTTTTTTTAAAGATATTTTCAAATATTTTTTTCAATCTTTTGGGATCATGTCATATAAAAAAGAAATATATTTATATAAGTTTATTTAATTTGAGTCACTTTGTAGTTCATTTCAAATACAAATCACAACAAAGAACAAAAAAAACTTATTTTAATTCCGTTAAATCAATTTAAAACTTGTCGTCCTTTTTTAGATTGAAGAGTAGATTAACACCAGTTAATATGATTGAGCTAATTCTATGATGTTAAGCTTGAAAAACATAAGAAATACAAAAAACATAGATTTTATGACTGTTTCATAAAATTCCCGGGATCCCGAGAATTCCCGGGATTTCAAAAATATTTTTCCCGTTTCCCGGTAAATTTGGACGCCACACCTGTAATTTTGACAGTCATTTTAAAATGAGACATGGATCGAAAAATTCTTAAATGTTTAAAAATCTCACTTCCAAAATTTAAACCTGTACTGGCAATTTTTTTTTCAAAAATTGTTATTATTCCCGTGTTGAGGTCTTTTTAAACAATTTTTGTTCTACGAAAAACTTTACTTCTCTTATTTTAATTTGCTTTTATCTAGTTTAGTTTATGTTTGTTTTTGGTATAATTTGGCCTATTCTACCACCTCATATTATTACATTTTGCCTATTTAATTTTTTCATGTTTTTACAGTCACAAAAGAAATAACAAGCCATAATTTTAATATTTCCAAGGAAAAGGTGTTTGAAATGCATTTTACACTAGTACAGTTGTTTTACAATCATTGGTTTTCAAAAAAAAGATTTGACGAAAACAAAAAAAAATGCAAAAAAAAACTTTAGCGTTAATAAACATCGAAAATGTTCAAAAATCACTTAGATTCTTAAATTAATCCAAATATGCTACAAATGATTCTAAACATGCATTTTAAATTGATTTCAGCTGATTTCACTAAAACTTCCATTGAAATAATTAAGTTTCCTGACAATTTTTTGCCCCCTGATTTTCTGGGCCAACTTGAAGGGGGGGGGGGAGGTTAAGGGGGGGGGTCACTCCCACTGACAAAATTTTAATTATCTGAAAAAAAAAACATTTGTTATCAAAAGGTAATGTTGTGTTATGATAAGAATTATTAAGCACATCTTTTAAAGTTGAAAAAAAGGAAAAAAAAATGTCTGTGTCATCAAACGATTTCCATATCAAATTTTATTAAATATTTATTTTGCAATAAAATTGGTAAGGTTTTTTGAACTTAAATATTTGTAAAATGTTTTTCTCTAGTTAAACAAAAGCTTTTAACAAAACTACTTTGTGCCTTTCAAATGCATGGTTGGAGTACTTATTTGGAAAGAAATAAATTTGAAAGTTAAAATTGTGTATAAAGGTTTTATTTTCAACAAAGGTGTGGTATTTTTTGAAAGCATATTTAAAATACTTTTTTTAATAAAGCCAACAAGAATATTTATTTAGTTTATGTCACGCCCTCCACTTTCAAAATTTTACCAAAAAAATCAGGGGCACATTTTATGTATTTTTTGTGAAATTATGATTTTTTGTAAAATTCTGAGGCAAAGAAAAAAAAATACCTTAAAAAGAGAACGAAAATATTTAAATATGTTGAAAACAAATATTCGAAGCTTATTATAAGAGGGTGACGATTCTCGAGATTTTCAATTTCCCGGGAATCGAGAGTTGAATTTTGCAATTTCCCGGGAATTCCCGGGACCCGGGAGTTTTTTTTAACTATGCCAATAGTGCCAATCATTTATAAAGAAAAGTAATTAATGTGTTTCTTTTCAATGAACTTAGATACAATTAATTTATACTTATTCAATAAAACGTTATTTACTAGTCCGTTATTTTCGGGAACTGTCTACTTTTAATTTTTTTCTGAATCTGCAAATACAAGATCACTTCTTGATTTTTTTTTTGGACTCATAATTGTAGTTTAAAATGTTTACGAATCTTAATTCGTACTAAGTGATTTTTCAAAAGTTGCACAAACTTGTTTATAGATTTTTGTGATGTAAAAAAAAGCTAATATATAATTTCCCAGTATCGGGATTTTTGCAATATGATAAATAACGACTCAAAACAACAATTTAAAATTGTTTTTTTTTTCCTTTTTAATGTCAACTGTAAATATTAATTGACGAAATAGTTATTAGGAAAATCCGAATGTTCAAATGTGGCGGATCTTAACTTGATAAAGATTGCCAGAGTTTTTTTTAATTAAAAATGAGGTTGATGCGAAACACAAAACAACTTATTGACATGGAAAACGAAAAAAAACCTTAGCATTACCAAAAAAAACTAGATTAAGAGTATTGCTATGCTCGAGAGAGGATAAGTAAATTATACTTATCTTGAAAAGGCTTTTCCTCTTTGAATTGATAATTAAAAACAATAACTGCTAAATATGCTTTAGTTAAAATTTAAACTTTCTGAATTAGAAGATTAGAGATGCATTGGTTTATTCAAACTTGAACACCGAATATTAAATTTAACATACAATGACAAAAACAATTTCGAATCAGTTGATTAGCTGATTAGTTTCTATAATTTTGCTTCGATATTCATAAGCTTAAAATTTCCCGGGAGTCTCGACCAAATTTCCCGGGAATCGAGAGGTCCGAAAATATTCGATTTCCCGGGAAATTTTTCCCGGGAATTCCCGCTCGTCACCCTCTACTTATTATGTAACTTTTTTCCTTCAGTAGATTTACTCGATTCTTTAACACCCCTAAACCCTGTTCCAAAATTTGAATTAACGTGAAGACTTCCATCATTGTCATGATTTTTCGTTCAAAGATATAATTTTTGAGTCGCTTTCAATATTTTGACAAAATTCCTTCTACAAGTTGTTTAGAATAGTGCCCTACACATGCTGATTCCTTTTGGTAACGATTATCCCATTCCTTGTAAAGTTATGGAAATCATCATTGATCAATGATTGCTAACTAGGACGTCAATGACTGTGCCACAAAATGATATAAATTTTGAAGCACATTTGATTTAGGTCAAAAATTCTTTCAGTGGCTTCAAGAAGGCAACAACCGGCACATGCTGATTCCTTTTGGTGGTGAAATTCGTTAAATTGAATTTAATACAGAATATTTTATAGTGATGATCAATTTTCTTCGAAAATGATCAACGGCTTCACCTTAATCAGCTGTTGAAAAAAAGTCCACATCTCAGCCAAACAACGAAATAAATTAAAAGAAATGAAATAAAGTTAAAAACTGATGATTGCAAAACAAAGGGACTGGAATAAAAAGCAAAAATTTCGAATGTTGAAACCATGGCTTGTAATTAAAAGCTTATTTATTTTTTGCTGAAAATTCACGAATTTCGTGAAAAAAATTTTTAACACGACGATAAAAAACTTTTGGTGTTAAAACTTTTTCTGGTTCCTTATAATGATCCATATTTATCTAGTTGATTATTTTAGCTATTTGAAATATTTATTTTCATTCATGAGCAATTCCAGCTCAAATCAGGAATTTTTCTGGTACTTTGATACCCGACCCTCTCCGATTTCAATAAATCTTTGTAGACATGTTATCCTAGGCCTATATAAGCCATTTTTGTGTATATGGAGCCAATAGTACTCGAAAATAACACTTGAGAAGGGCGTAAGGTATTTAAATATTTTTGTATTTTGCAATTTAAAAATTACTGTATCTCGAAGCCGTTGCGTCGTATCAAAAAGTGGCCAAAGACTAACTTGTAGGAAATTGGACGAGCTTTCTGAAAAAAATACACTGGAACAAAAATACACGCCACATCTATGAGATTTTTTGATTTTTAAGTCGAAAACTTAAATTTAAAGGTGTTGTCACGATTTTTTTTTCGTTCAATTTTTTTAAGGAAATAGCCTAAAATATAACCAAAAAACTGACAGAAAATGCAGGATGGTTTGTCTCTCCTAAAAAAAATACAAAAATCATTTACTAAAACTGTTTTTTTTTTAAAGTGGTCTAAACGTCAAAATTTTTGAAAACCAAATGGTGCAAACAAAAGTGGAACCTGATTTTTTATATTCCAAAAATGTTCATTCAAATTTGCCAATATTTTACGTTTTTCTCCATCCAGATAATCCTTACACCATCAAACCACAGAACCTCCCCCAGCGGTACCGGATGTCCTTTCTCACTGCCGCCCTGGAATCGGCCACTTGGCAGGTAAGTGACGATGTCCTCAAGCATGGACCCGCTCAAGTTGGCTGGTGACGTGTGTCGTCCATGCTTCCCCGGAAATAACAAAAATATTTTCATATCCCTTTTCCCCAGTCCCTGATCCTAATTCAATTTGTCGGGAGGGACTTCAAGTCCAGCTGTGTACGCAACCTAAACAGGATTAAATTTTGTGGAATTTTTAAGGTACTCTCAAAAAGGTTGTGTGAGGTGGGTGGACTCTAACCGAAATTGACCGGAAATAGGCCATTTCTTTTGTGTGTGTTGCGGTTGAAGGGACACTTTTTTGGGGACATGCTCTCTGAAGAGGGGTTTATCGCACTGTTATCATCTTGACTCGTTTCGTTTAACTGTGGGTAATGTCATAAAGAAAAAGGCAACTTTCGGCCCCGGAAATATTCCAGTCACGCGTCACTCTCGCGCTGGGGACGCCAAATTTGATTACGTTTGAGTTTATTAGAATTTTTCCAGGGAAAAGACCTGATAATTTTCCGGGCTTTTCCTTTTGTGTTGAGTCGAAGGAAAAAAACCTGCGGTCGGATTGCTATCGTTTTGCAAATTTAATGATGCCAAATAACTGCGGGAGTTTATCAACACTTGGTCACGTTTTCGGGGTTGTTTTCCCGGCAGTTTTCCTTTCGTCTCCCTTTGAGGACTGTGGGCTGGTTGGTGAGGAGTTCATTATCACGTTTTCGGATTTCTTTGTTTGACGACAAATGTGCGGTTTGGGTGAAATTTGGCGAAGCCGACGACGGTGGGGTGGGAAAAAAATCTACGAGGGGAGTGACATGCGTATTCGTGGTGAACTGGAATCGTCAAGTGAAATGTGAGAACGAGGATTTCGTGGCCCGACAAGGAGAAGGTAGCATATTTTTCTGCTATAGAACAATGAAAATATTGTTTCAAATTCTCGCAAATATACTCCAAAATTTGCTTTATCAAAATTGCGAAAAAAAAGCTTAAAAGCAGAATTGATTTGCTGTTTATTTGTAAACAAATCCTTTGAACACCTGAAAAAATAATTTTAATCCACAAAAATAAAAATTTGTCAACATCTTCCCACTTTGTCCAACTCGGTCCCAGACAAATTTGTCGTGGCGCTGATCCCTGATCCGGATAGCTATAGAAGTGCGGCAGAGGATTAATACAACACAAAGTGTTTGATGAATTATTCGCTTCATTTGACCGGACAGGTCTGGCTGGTAAAAAGCCACACCGCACTGAGTACTAGCGAACATAGAGCGAGCCACCTTCAATGAACGAGCGACGACGACAATGCAATGGTGATGGCCAGTTGTTTCATGTTTACCCAAAGGAACAACAAAGCCGAGTCTCGGCCTTTGGAGGCAGCAAAATGCCAGATTACAAACGCGACTGTTCAAACAACAGTCGATGGACGGCGTGGACCTGCGTTGGAGGAAGAGTCGATTGTTGTTGGTGCATCTAAAGAAGGGTCATCTCGGAGGTTGATGGAATAGATGCAGGATGCAAAACGACAAGTTGTCTGAAGAGGTGATTGCTTTTGTGGTTGGTAGAAATACGCATAATTATTAGAATGTGCAGCTCGAACATTGAAATTTGCATCTGTGGATTCTTTTTTTTTTCAACAGTATGAAACCAAAAATCAAAGAATTGATATTTTTCACTAGCTGATTTAATTTTTAAGGCTTTTTTTATTGAACTTAATTCATACTACGCTAGTTTTGAAATTTAAATTTTCAAGGAAACACATAAAAAATATGGTAAGTTATTAAGGATAAATTGCATAACGTTTCTTGTGTATTGCTAATTAAATAGAGCACATTATTTTCTAGTTTGGAAACACAGATCAGAAATTGACTTAAGGAAACAAAAATATTTTCATAAATTGATACTTTGCACAATTTTGACATTAGCTTACCGTTGTTAAGTATGAAGCAATATGTGATACTTTTTGCTTAAAAATTATGAAAATTATGCTAAAAATAAGTAGAAGTTTGATATCACCTTTAAACCTCAAATTTAAAAATGTTATATAGAAATAAGTTGATTTTTAGTGAATTTCCATCTTTTATTAAAATATCATCAACATTAATTTCTTGGAAAAGGAATCTGAGAATCGTTAAGTTTGGGTAACAAGATTCTGGAGAAATCATCCAAACCGATTCAATACAATTTGTATTGGCGTAATAGGTAGGGCTAGTTGTTTTTCACGATAAAAAATGAAATAACGCGGCATGCCAATTTCAAAACATTGGAATTTCACGGCAATTTCACGGTACTCTTAAAATCTATCAAAAATGAGTTATTTTAGAATAATTGTGTTCATGAAATGTACTGAAAAGTAAGCTGTTCTTTATGATACAATATATGAAACCCTGAAACAAAATATTGAGGACAATAAAACTTATGAGCTAAATTTTGGGAGAAAACATTGCAAAGTTTATAATGAATGTAAATTGTAAAAAACTTCATTTATGCCCAAAATTTTATTTTTTTTACTTTCCTTGCGGTTTGTGCAATTTGTTAATCGTTTTTCAATTTTTTTTAAAGATATTTAAAAACCTGTTTTAAAATGCTTTATACACCAAACTGTATTATCCCTGGCATTTTACATCCAAAACATATTTCGCTGAAATTTTTCGTAAAAGATTTAAAATCATTAACTTCAAAAATGAGTTCCAAAATGCCTGTTAATAACGTTGAAAAAAATCTATATTCAAATAAACTTAGAAGCAAATTGACAATTTTATGACCAAGCGTAAATTTCACGGATTACGTGACTTCTGTGAATTCGTGAAAAATCACTAGCTATAGTAATAAGTTATTGGCTTAGTAATTTTTCACATCCAGAAATAGCAATTTCCATGAGGACCATCAAATAATAAAATTACCTATACGGAACGTGGAAAATGTTAAAATATCTCGATAATCATATTTTTTCAATTACAGAAGGTTCCTTATAATCAACTATAGTTGTTTTTTAATGAATTTTTGACGTAGCACTTACCGTAAGTTTTATCTAAAATTCTTTGTTGTAGTCATTAAGATTTTTGTTTTTTTTTTGTATTATTATTTATTATTATTTAAAAAAAAGTATATTTCTGTTGCCGCTGCTTAAGTGGCTTTTACTGCTAGAAAACGTGAATTTAAATTTTAGAATCATTTCATGCCATTTTATCGATGCTTTGAAGAAAAAAATAATATTCCGAAGTCAGAGATCGCTATTAATCTCTGACTTCGGAATATTCTTTTTTTCTCCAGTGAAAATTTTAGTACCTTCTAGTAGCTTACTTCAATTATTTAATGATATATCATGATTGCTTCCTCCAAACTTGGGCCTGCAATATCGACCCAGAGAAAGTCGATTGTATCTATTGGATGTAACTTTTTAAAGAATGATTGCAACTTATGTATGTTTTGTTTAAAAAACTTAAAAATTTATAAAATATATAGAGAGATTAAAATTAAACATGTCAAGAGACGAATGCACACTAGGGTGCCCAGAAAAAATGACCCCCTGCTCCATAAGCGAAAAACGGGTTTTTGAGTTATTTAAGCATCTGTGCAAATTTTGAGCGACATTGTATGAGGTTAACCCATTGATACCCGAGCCTAAAGTTGGTGAAAAAAATGTTTTTCATACCAAAATGACTTTTTGAAATCGCTAATAACTTTTCAGGATCGAGTTTTACAGCTTTGGTATGTTGTACAAAGTTGTAGAGCATTAAATTTCCAATAAGTAACTCACTTTTGGAAATATTTTGGTTGAAAAAAAATCACTTCGAGCGAATAACGATTACCTTAAGAAAGGCCCTCTGAGTATGCTTTGATCACTTCTTTCCCGACTAGCACTTGATCGCTGGCTGTGGCAGAGACGAATAAAAATTTGAATGATTGGGTTTAGTCGCCAACTTGCTGCGATCTGATTATAATTTTCCCCATTTAACACCAGCAGTCATGGGTTGTTATAATCAGCGGTGGTGCGGGAACGGAATCGACGTAACACCTTATAATGTGGCCCTCTTAAACCTTGCGGTTTCGTCAACGGATCCACAGGTGTGTATCGTTCTTTTTGCGACAAGACTCCGCCTCCCGGGTCTCCTAAGTGTGAAGGTATGGCACGGGGAGAGGGCACCGAATACCTATATTTTACACTTAGAATTTTTTTGCGTCCACCTCGGGATTCGAACCAGCGACCTCTGGATTGTGAGTCCAGCGCGCGGTCCGATTGATCCACACAGGCAGACAGCGGTGGTGCACTCGACGAATGACAGTTAGTCGTCGCAATTTGAGAATAAAGGTTATTCTCAGCAGTCTTATTCGTGAGGTGTTACAGGCAGCGATTAATCGCAAAATTAATCATAGTCGTCAGATTTTCAACAAAATTTTTGTTGGAAGAAGTGCACCGTGCAAGCCAAACCGTGAGAAAATTAGGTTTTCCTTACATTTTTTTGATTTTTTCCATAAAAACATCACCTTCGAGTATCAATGGGTAAATGTTGACCGATTTTGCTCATATTTGGCTCAGAATCCTAAAATAGCTCAAGGAACAATATTCAGCTTGTGGAGCGAGGTTTTGAAGAAAATTCCCATATTCTGGGCACCCTAATGCACACTTGTGTAAAATATCTTTAATAACAAAACAAAAAAAATAAACAAGTGCAACTTAAGTTCGAAATTATTTGCTCTACAGCATTGCCTTGGCGTTCTCGATTGCGAGATTCCTACTCGAAAATAGGTGTCCATTCAAGCGTTGAGGCAAATGCAAGCCTCGTTTTACACTTAAGCTTCCATCCACCCCGGGATTCGAACTGACGATCTGCCTACCAGCGACTCCACCGAGGCAGGACCCAGGGAGACGACTCCTACACCTGGATTGAGCGAACGACCTAACCCTCTAGGTTAGACCGGGGCCAACATTTACTTCCTCGTCCGACGGAAGGCGTGATCCTACAAATCTCGTCTCGAAAAATGCCACCGGGACCGTCTGAGATCAAACCCAAGCCGACTGGGTGAGAGGCAATCACGCTTGCCCGCAACCACGGGTCCCGGCGTACTGTTTGGACCACAATAGCACTGGCAAATGAAACGATAAAAACCAAAATATTTGGATGATAAGAAAAAAAAATATTTTGAATTTACAAAACAAAACTTGCTGACTGTTATAGCTTAAAAAAGCAAAAATATTTGTAACAATTGAATTTATCACAGATTTCCTCAACCCCGTGCAAACAATCTTGTAATGCAACACAATTTGAGCATACCACAACTGCTTCCAAAAAACTGGTATCCTTCTGGCCGTCCTCTTCCTGAATCGGTCCACCGGGTGCGCGCACCTTCTCAAATGCAATATGGGGACATAACGCGCGAGCAGGACGACGTACCCTCGGCAGCCAAAACGGGACAGCGCGTCGGTTTGCCTCCGGCGCTGGAAAAATAAATTTAAACTTCCATCTCCTCCACCATTTTTAAATAATTTATGAAATGCACTGCTTTTTAAGGGCTCGCCTTCTGTGTGTAACATCCGCTGCTTCTGATACCGGTTCCTCTCTCGCCACACCACCCCCAAGAAGGTGGGGAGGGGGTGGTCCTTGGTGGGGGGATAAAACATTACGCGGACGTGGATTTAGTGGCGGGCCAGTAACAACTCTGCGGACCGAATGTGCACTTTTTCATTGCTGGCAATATGAAGGAGGAAGGCACCGAGAGATTCACCCGACTTTTTATTCTTTTTTATTATTTTGAACTGAAAGTGCAGCTGCCGGTTGCTGGATTTGTGGCGATGAAACCATCGCCGTTTGGGGAAGGAGACCCACAGCCCAGATCAGTGGCCCGGACAACGGAGATGATTCGATTGGGCAGTCAAAAAGAGGGGGGCACGGAAGGAACGCAATTTTTATTACATTTTCTCCTGTTCCCGGTAAATAATGCAATGAATTATTCGCAAAGCGAGAGCCAACTGGCATAATGGGATTATACTCCGAACGGATAAGGTCAAAATTTTCAAAAAAATTAACTTAATTCAAATCACAGTCGTTGAATACATTCTTCAATATCTGAAGATATAACAATTCAGTTCAACAAATAAACAAAACTTTTATTTATTAATTCTCAAGACACTAATATTTTTGGGAATTGGTAAAAAAATATTTTATTTGCCCATAAAATGTAATTTGTCATGATTATTTTTTCCTTTCAAGCTTTTCTTACAAAATTAGTATGAAAATTTTGAAAAAAGTATCATAACTCCAGTACAGTCATCGCTCATATTCGAAACCAGGCTTCACTGAACACCAAGATCGGGTGCGCCGTGGTGCGGTTTTCGTGTCACTCTAGAACCCAAACCGAGCTGTTTATTGTCACACCATAGCAACTGTACCGAAAGCACCTTGGTACACCACCGGTGCACCCAACTGTATACCAAGATGCAACTCAACAGAATGGTTGATCCAAGTAAACCGGAGGCGACATTGTTTTGATTGAGGTTTGTTAGCCATCATTCACATCTTCGTGGTGGCCTGGTGGTTGTGATCTCCGTCTTTAAATCATGAGGTTCCTGGTTCAATCCTGACATAAATATTTTTGAGGTTTTTTTTTTTCAATTTTTATTATCAAAATTAGTGATTACATACATTAAAAAAACTTCTTCGAACCTGCGACGCTCTAGTCAAAGAGTTAAAACATTGAATGGATTTTTGTAGTGGAATAGAGAAAACGTTCTGTATTATGCAGGCAGAAAATGCCTATTTCAGGATTATATGCACTAGAAGTTAGAGTTTATATTTCATGACACTACGAAATTCTATTCCTAAAGAATTATTCTGAAGAAATAAAAACATTCAAAAAAATAAAATAATAACTGTCGGGATTCGAACCAAGAACCTTTAAAATACTAATGCAGTGCCTTTGACAACCACACCATTAAGAAGTGTTGATTTCAGCTGGCTTGCTAGGCATCAAGAGTTCTAAACTTCTCCCGTGTGGTAGGCGCAGAAACCAAGTCAGTTTTGTGTACCCGATCCACACCGCCGTCACACCAAACTTTGGTTTCGGTGCACCGATCAAGCTACCGAGCTGTGTCGGGTTTTTTTCGTGACGAGAAATGGTGCGCATAGAAAAACCGGTATCATAGCAAACCGTTGTCGCACCCGTCAAAAGGAAAGTCTGTTCGAAACTGATTACAGATCGGCCAATGTTCAAAAAATCATAGCAAATCGATAGTACAGACGAAAAAAAACTCCCCAAGGGGTCGGCTTCCTCAACACAATCAACCTGGCCCATGTCTTAATTGTTACCCTAACTTCCCGTAAATCTTCAATATTTTGAAATTTGTTGCTCTTTATGCAAAAAAATATACTACTGCTTCAAACATTCAAAACAAACTTAAAAATGGTTTGTCCAAGCATATCCGAATGTGTTTTATCGAAAATGTGGCCATTGAGAACCGGTTCTAGCCAATCCGGATCCGGAAACTTGAAAACATTTAAGCAGTTTTTTTTTTCAAAATTCCTATGTGTCAGACAATTTAGACAAAACGTGGTGTTAAAGCATTCTTTGCTACTTTATATTTTCAGACTCCCAAAATATGGCCAAGGGGCCAATGGGAACCTGTTCTGACGGTCCCGGATCCTGGAAACAGTGGTCACAAGATATTTTTGTTTAAGTTTTTAAGTTTTTTTTTGGTACCAGAATTTTAAAATTCCTTGAAAAAATCTGAATTAATTTATACTCAGAATCAGAAATGTGGCTAAATGCCCAAAGGGAACCTGTTCTAAATGTTCCGAATCAGGGAACCAGTGGACACTTGATAATTTTATTTAAATTTTAAAAGAATATTTCAGGTTGAAAATTTCAAAATTTCTTAAAATGAATCTAAATTAATTTAAAATCAGGTTCAGAAATGTTTCAAAATGGTCAACCGGACCTTGTTTATATATTCCGGATCAGGGAACCAGTGGAAAAAAATCAAGATTCCTGGAAAACAAATCAGAATCAGAAATTTGGCCAAGTGGCCAACCGGAATTTTTTTTCAAGATTCCTTCAAATGAATCTGAATTTATTTAAAATCAGATTTATAAATGTGGCCAATGGGAACCTGTTCTTAATCATACGGATTTGGGAACCAGTGGACACCTAACATTTTAATTAAATCTAACTGGATTTATAAGATTCCTGGAAAAATCTGAATTTATTTAAAATAATTTTGGCATGTTAATTAAGTTTACTTTTAAAAATAGTTACTAGACTTGTAAGATTCCTTAAAAAAAAACAGAATTTCATTAAAATCAGAATCAAAAATGTGGCCAAATGGCCAAATGGAAACCTGTTCGAAATAATCCGGATCAGGAAACCAGTGGACACTTAAATTAAATTTAATCAAATTTATTTTTGAAAATAGTTACTGGACTTAACAGATTCCTGGAAAAAATCACGATTTTTTTTAAATCAGAATCAGAAATGTGGCCAAGTGGCTAACCGGAACCTGTTTTAATGATGTTGAAATGTTGCCAAATATTTTAGTTAGAGCAGTTCTCTAGGATTTCGGTCATTCAATTTTTTTGTATTTTTTAATCCGGCTGAAACTTTGTTGGTGCCTTCGGTATGCCCAAAGAAGCCATTTTGTATCATTAGTTTGTCCACATAATTTTCCATACAAATTTGGCAGCTGTCCATACAAAAATGATGGATGAAAATTGAAAAATCTGTATCTTTTGAAGGAATTTTTTGATCGATTTGGTGTCTTCGGCAAAGTTGTAGGTATGAATACGGACTACACTGGAAAAAATGATACAGGGTAAAAAAAAATTGGTGATTTTTTTATTCAACTTTTTATCACTAAAACTTGATTTGCAAAAAAACACTATTTTTTATTTTTTTATTTTTTGATATGTTTTAGAGGACATAAAATGCCAACTTTTCAGAAATTTCCAGGTTGTGGAAAAAATCATTGAGCGTGATATGAATTTTTGAATCAATACTGATTTCTTTAAAAAATGGAAATATTGGTCGCAAAAATTTTTCAACTTCATTTTTCGATGTAAAATCAAATTTGCAATCAAAAAGTGCTTTAGTGAAATTTTGATAAAGTGCAACGTTTTCATGTTAAATCCATTTTAAGGTGACTTTTTTGAAAATAGTAACAGTTTTTCATTTTTTTTTAATTAGTGCACATGTTTGCCCACTTTTGAAAAAAATATTTTTGAAAAGCTGAGAAAATTCTCTATATTTTGCTTCTTCGGACTTTGTTGATACGACCTTTAGTTGCTGAGATATTGAAATGCAAAGGTTTAAAAACAGGAAAATTGATGTTTTCTAAGTCTCACCCAAACAGTCCACCAAATTTCAATGTCGATATCTCAGCAACTAATGGTCCGATTTTCAATAATGATATATGAAACATTTGTAAGTTTTTCGATCTTTTCGAAAACAATATTTTCAAAACTTTCAAATCAATACTAACATTTTAAAAGGGCTAAACATTCAATATTACGCCCTTTTAAAATGTTAGTCTTGGTTTAAAAATTTTGAAAATATTGTTTTCGAAAAAATCGGAAAATTTCACAAATGTTTCATGTATTAACATTCAAAATCGGACCATTAGTTGCTGAGATATCGACAATTAACAATGGTGGGCTGTTTGGGTGAGACTTAGAAAACAACAATTTTCCTGTTTTTAAACCTTTGCATTTCAATATCTCAGCAACTAAAGGTCGTATCAACAAAGCCCCAAGAAGCAAAATATAGAGAATTTTCTCAGCTTTTTAAAAATATTTTTTTCAAAAGTGGGCAAAAATGTGCACTAATTAAAAAAATGAAAAACTGTGACTATTTCCAAAAAAGTTACGCAAAAATGGATTTAACATGAAAATGGTGTACTTTATCAAAATTTTACTTTGTTACTTTTTGATTGCAAATTTGATTTTACATCGAGAAATGAAGTTGAAAAAATTTTGCGACCAATATTTCGATTTTTTAAAGAAATCAGTATTGATTCAAAAATTCATAACTCGCACAATGATTTTTTGCACAACCTGGAAATTTCTGAAAAGTTGGCATTTTATGTCCTCTAAAAAATATCAAAAAGTTAAAAAAAATAAAAATAGTGTTTTTTTAACAAATCAAGTTTTAGTGACAAAAAGTGAAATAAAAAAATCACAATTTTTTTATTACCGTGTATCATTTTTTCCCAGTGTAGTCCGTATCCATACCTACAACTTTGCCGAAGACACCAAATCGATCAAAAAATTCCTTCAAAAGATACAGATTTTTCAATTTTCATACATCATTCTTGTATGGACAGCTGCCAAATTTGTATGGAAAATTATATGGACAAACTAATAATGCAAAATGGCTTCATTGGGCATACCGATGGCACCAAAAAAGTTTCAGTCGGATTAAAAAATACAAAAATTAAAATTGAAGAGAAAAGACCGATTTCGTAGAGAATTGCTCTTAGGTAAATTTCAAGATTCTTTAAAATGAATCTGAATTTACTTAAAATCAGATTTATAAATGTGGCCAAATTGGAACCTGTTCTAATAAAAGCGGTTCAGGGAACTAGTGGACACTTGACATATTAATTAAATTTATTCAAAAAACATAGTTACCAGATATATAAAATTCCTGGTAAAAATCTGAACTTATTTAAAATCAGATTCAGAAATGTTGCCAAATGGCCAATGGGAACCTGTTCTAAATAATCCGGATCAGGAAACCAGTGGGCACTTGAAATTTTAATTAAATTTATTTTAGAAAAGTTACTGGAATTTTAAGATTCATGGAAAAAATTTGAATTTACAGCTTTAATACTTCTAACATACGTGATATTTTCCGAGGATTCCGAATAATGACAAAATTAAGACCAAAAAGTGCCGCCATCGAAGCCTACAGGGCAAAAACTAACGTTGTAGAATGTGTGTTATAGAAAAATCGAAAAACTATGAGAAAAACTGCGATTGTCCAAAGTTAATACCGTAGGCTTATAATCCATGAAATTCCCTAACTTTTGTCCCATAGGAGTATGGGTGTTTGAGGCTGTTGCAAAAAGTTATTAAGGTTTAAAAAAAAAACAATTTTTATCAGTAATTTGTAAAAGCTATGAGAAAAGTCAAACCAATTTGGATGTCTATGGCACAAAGACCATTCGAATGCACTTAAGAGAGTTGGAATTGATGAAGTTTTACGAAAATGCGAACAATTTTATGATTTTTTTATTTTTTTGGACCTAAAACCTCAATGCCCGTTTTACCCCACTTTCCTTTGTCATATATGCTCATGTTTGGCATGAGTTCATCTCATGTTTAGACAAACAAACGCTGAAAGTTTCATCCAAATCGGAGCACCTTGATTCGACCTCTTGAACAAACCGAGCAATATTTACAAAAACTGCCTCTCAAGTAGTTTCACGACGGAATTGCAAAATATAATTTTGCCACTCTGAATCCCACAGTGCGAAAAAGATTCGGTATGGTGGCATGGAAGCTCCACAACCGGGAAGGTAGCAAGAAAACGGAAACGACCGACGAACCAATCAAGTCCTGTAATGTACCCGATGCTCACTTTTAGGTGGAGAGGGTGGGGGGAGGACCTATAGCGAAAAGAAGAAGAAGTGAGGTGATTTTAATAAATTCCTATCATGAATTTAATTTCATGCAAATTCAGAGTCCAGGTTGGAAAGAGTTGAGTTCAAAAAGGATTGAAAAACCCAGAAGCCTCCTCTCGATTTGCTCATCGCATTCGAAAAAACCACAAAAAGATCAAAACGAGATCAATGGAGATTATAAAAACAAAAATAAAAAGGGATATAAAAGAACGAGTGTCACCGACAATGAACTGGGAGGAAAAAAAGCCTGAATGGCACATGACAGGGCAAATGCCTAAGCTGACAAATTAAACAAATCGCCCTCGATATCAAAACGTGAGCAAAGGAAACCAGGGAATGTGAAGCTGTCACCCCCTCGTTATTGCAGAGTATACATATTTGTGACGAGACCACAACGTGAGTAATTGCTTTGTGCAAGGGTGGACGATAGAGGGTAAATTTAGCATAGAACTGGATTACCTCTGCGACATATGCAAAGAAGGGGCGATTTCTACTCGTTAATCAAAGTTTGAAGAAGGCCCTTTACGAGTATTTTGCAAAAGGTTCAAGATACCGATGAAAAAATATGTAAAAAAATTTGTACCAAGGACAGTTTATCCAAAAAATAGTTTTTATCTCAAGTTGAGAAAATCCAAATTTCACATTCCTCAGTGTGACGTCAAACGTCAATCAATTCCTGTCAAACGTAAGAAATCCTTCTTATCAGAAAGCTCCATGGTCGTCACGCCACCACGTTTGGAGAATTTAACTCCATCCCGGGCTTCGAATCTCCTCACGTCACGATGATCAAAGTGCGACAAACTTCACCGAAACAGACCGCCGGTCAAGATGGCGTGATTGAATTTTTATCCAAACATTTTTAACGCACCACTCACTCACTCTCGCGCACATAATTGCCAGGTATCGGTGGTAACTTGCAAAGTACCCTGGCAAACGGTTATTAATCTATCATCCTCATGGGCTCTGCGCCGGCATTCTCCGGTTGAGGTCGGTGCTGAATTGCCCAAAAGAGGGCCCCCAAAACATGCAAACTTAGACACAGTTGAAAATCTGCTGGTGAAAGTTTGAACCTAAACAGTTTTTTGATCAGAAAAATATTTCATAAAAAATGTGTAACTTTCCGATTAACAACTCATCTAACTGTTTTTACCGTGTAAAAATTCCAAGAGGTTCAGAAATTGCCGACACCACGTGCGCCCAACCGCAAGTCCATGTTCTGGACTCGAGTAGGTTCGTGTGGGCATTTTATGCATCATGCAACCACCTAGTGCCAACCAGGCCGCACATGTGCCCTTTCGAGAGGTGATGGAGCGCGGCCAGGTTCCGACGACGATTATTACATTATCGGGAGGATGACATTGACATCACGTCGTCCTCGCGCAATCTTCTCAAAAGAGAAAGAGAGAAAAAAGCCACCGAGATTGTTGGCAAATTATTCCTGCAATTGTTTCGAAAGCATTTTAGGGATGTCTGAGACTTTCAGACTTGAATGATTCTACAAGAGATAGCAAGACAGTGAGTAAAAGAGCAACGCTCTCTTCTGACGGCTTCTTTCATTTCTTCTGCGTTATACCAGTTTTGCTGTGTAGATAGAGACTGAAGCAAACGGGAACAAATCAGAGTAACCTCGATGAATCGTGAGAAGTGAGAGTCACTCTCTTGTTCAATATCTTACACCAAAGTTATTCCCCAATTCCTGAGCATCCCCAGCCGTGCCAGCGAAGTATGCAAATATACGCGAGAGAATTCATAAAAGAATTCAAATAATAAGCCAAATTACATTTACCCCCGGAGAAACGAATCCCCGGGTGGACCTGTGGAGAAGCAGTCAAGGCGGCGGGTGACACCGACTCCGCTCGGGGTCGACGGGGTGACAGCTGCCGAGATTGGCTTCTTCCTTTACCTTGCCTTGGTCCATGGTTCAAGCAATATCGACATCTTGCGGTTGGTAACATTTCTATTCTTTTCGTCGACCAAGGCGACAGGATGCGCGGAGAGTCCTTGGAAGCGGGGAAGTCTTGGAAGGAAGAGCTCAATGAATATTTTATAATTGCGCTTCTTGGCACCGGGGTTTGCCGCTTGTTGCGTCGGCCACGATTCGTACGGAGAGACTTTTTGTTGGTGCTGCTGCTTTTTTTTGTGTGCATATAATAAAATAAATTGCCTCGCACAACCTGGATGTGGTCAGGACTGGGCTGTGGGTGTGCGTAAGTTTGTAGAGTGACCTAGAGAGTTACCTAAAATGTTATATCACTTTTTTATGATAGGAAATATTATTATTTTAATTTGATTATTCAATTGTTAATGGGTTGATTTGTGGTTTTATGCAAAAAAAAACTTGAAATAAAATATGCAATGGCCTAAAAATATAGAAAAAAAAACATTTGTACAGGTCGGAAGATAAAAAAGACAAATCAATTTATGGGTCTTTGCCAATCTTTTGGTTTTTTTTCTGGAATCAACTTTGGCGGTGTTTCCAATTAATATCTACTACTTTTTATGACAAAATATGTACGCAGTTGACACACATAGTTGCTGATGGCTAATGGTTCAAAAATATATATTTAAAAAAGGAACAACAAAAAAGTGGATCAAAAAAAAAACTTTAAAACAACCAAAAAGGCAAAAGATTATGATTGGAGTTTATAGAATCAAACTAAAACAATCAATAGAAAACTAAACAAGTTAAGTACATATCAAAATACTTAAAATTAATGAAGTAAAAATAATAAAACAATTCAAGTAAAGCTATTTGTAGAACAAAAATGGCTCAAAATGACCTAACAACAGTGTTGTTAATGAGTGATAGAATGCATCATCATTTGATGATTCCTATACCAAAATGTTAGAAAGTATAGCGATCATCACTATAGTTTTTGAGATCTATTCCTCCTCCGTGTTAATTTGATGTTTAACTTCCGGTAAAGCTTTTTTTTTTTAATTTTTTGATACATAAATTTAATAATTTTCAAATAATATTAAAAAAGCACCCTTACATTTTTTTTTTTATCTGAAAATTGGATGGTTGGTTGGATGGAAGCAATGACAACTACTAAAAATAATTGAAATACATTGCATAATAAATTCCAATCATTCAAAAATGCTGAACGAAACGCAGATAACCCATTTTATAAATGAAGCAAAGTTAATTTTGATTGTAAAAAGTCGCAAATAATAGAATGTAAAATTAATTGAATGATCATCCAGAAAGGTTTGCTAATGTATATCTGAATTTCTGTTAAACTGTTAAAATTTACCCTGACCAAGTTGCATAAAATTAAGAAAAAAAGGATTTAAATATTTTTCTTGGAAATTACGTTTTGTATTCATTTTGATTTTAAATGCAATAAAACATGTATGTGTTAGACAAATTCATACGATTTTTCATAATTTTCTAGAATTATCAATAAAAAATGTAACAAAAAATGTTTACAAATAAAAAATTGCAATTCCAAAAAATTTCGTAAAATTTTATAAAATTTAACTTATAAGAAATGCATTGAATATTTTGTGTCAAGAGGTGCTATTTGTAATCTTTAATTATTGCCGGTTTTGTAAATTAATTGGGTCCTGAAATGAAGCATAGATTGCTGATATTATTGATTCCAGCGATAGAGCTTATTTTTCTGAGTACAATGTAAAGGCGACCGCAAAGGATTTGAAATTGATTTTTAATTTAATTTTGAAAAACTTACTTCATGGCCCTTCTTGACAGAAAAGGTCCTTTTTGACAGTTCGTTCCAAGGGGACCATAGTTGATCCATCGAAAAAATGTTGTCTATTCAATTTTTTTTGCGTTAAAACGAAAAAAAGTGATCAGAAACGGTTTTTAATATTGTTTTTTACCATTGTACATAAACATTTACACAGGGTTTTAGTCCGCAATTTGCCTGAACACAGTTTTTCTTGAACACATTAACACATTTTTGTATTTATTTATAGCAGATTTTAGAGTACCGTGTGTAATTGACATTCCTTGATTTTTTTTTTATTTTGAGCATGAGCATGAGCATGAGAGACCACCCATGGTTGTCCTTCTCCGTTGCTGAACAGGACCGTAATCTCCTAACAATACAACTGACCATACGCTTAAACGATCTAATGGTGTTTCCCTTATCAACAGCATGTATGAATGCGTTGAAAAGATAAAACATCAAGATCATAAAAACAAGATCTGAAGCAAATAGGTAACAGTCATTGGCCACCAACGGCGCCCGCCATGTCAGTTTGTAGATCTCGAGGGGATTGGGACGGGAATGTTAGTTAGCACAGGTTGCTACAAAGGGTGGGTTCTATACGATATCCACACCCCCACGTGTGCCGGAAAACTACTTCTACTTGGGATTTTGTTAGTGGGAAAGGGTAATGGCCAGGATTCATCATAGAGGATGATGATGCGACCCAATAATCAATGAATTTTGTTTAATGATGTGATGTATTATGCATTCTCAAGGCAAACAGTCGGATGATGCGGATGAGATTATTCCCGGTTATTTGGTGTTGAGTTTAGCATAAATGATTCAATCTTAGACAGCCGGCTGTGGAAAGATAAAACCAAATAAAATGCGAAAACGCGAAACCGACCGGACCGAAAAACACACACAATCGGGGGACAACAAAGACGGAAACGGAATCGAAAATCCTGTGTGATAACCGCGACCCGCACCGTTCCAATTCTCCAAGGCAACTGTCAAACTTCACGAAATCGTCCGGGTCGAAATACACACACAATCGGGGGGGAAACAAAGACGGAATCGGCAACGAAAAACCGGCGTGTTGACCGCGACCCGCACCGTTCGAATTCTCCAAAGCAACTCCATTCCTTGATTTTTTTTTATTTTACCATGAAAAATCACTAGCCTTAAATAAAAGTAAATAGTATTTGCACGTAAAAAGCACATAATTTGCACAATTTTTTGGAGCAATTTCAGGGTAAGTTCAGATCAAAAAAAGTATATTATGTTTTTTGGAATAGTGTTAATAATTGACATTTAAAAAAAATAACTTAATCCACCTATGTGGTTGGTGCCTTCCTCACTCTTTTCCAACAATGAGTGATATATAATATGATGGGTTTGGACACAAATTTGATCCAAAAAAACACACATATCACTCAAGGGCTCATAAGTGGCATTATAAGTGGTCAGAACTCGAGACAGGGTTGCCAGATCTTCAATGTTTTGGACTCGTTGGAAATGTCTTTTGATTACCTAACCAACGATGGGTCGGATGATGGATCCGGACATTGTTTACATACATTTAAGTGAGATCCGGCTTCAAAAAAGTATACAAATATCACTTAAGTGGTCAGAACTCGAGACAGGGTTGCCAGATCTTCAATGTTGTAGATTCGTTGGAAAGGTCTTTCGATTACCTAATCAACGATGGGTCGGATGATGGATCCGGACATTGTTTACATACATTTAAATGAGATCCGGCTACAAAAAAAGTACATAAATATCACTTAAGTGGTTATAACTCGAGACAAGGTAGCTAGATCTTCAATGTTGTAGATTCGTTGGAAAGGTCTTTCAATTACCTAACCAACGATGTGTCGGATGATGGATCCAGACATTGTTTACATACATTTAAATGAGATCCGGCTACAAAAAAAGTACATAAATATCACTTAAGTGGTTATAACTCGAGACAGGGTTGCCAGATCTTCAATGTTGTAGATTCGTTGGAAAGGTCTTTCAATTACCTAACCAACGATGGGTCGGATGATGGATCCGGACATCGTTTACATACATTTAAGTGAGATCCGGCTTCAAAAAAGTACATAAATATCACTTAAGTGGTTATAACTCGAGACAGGGTTGCCAGATCTTCAATGTTGTAGATTCGTTGGAAAGGTCTTTCAATTACCTAACCAACGATGTGTCGGATGATGGATCCGGACATTGTTTACATACATTTAAATGAGATCCGGCTACAAAAAAGTACATAAATATCACTTAAGTGATTATAACTCGAGACAGGGTTGCCAGATCTTCAAAGTTGTGGACTCGTTGGAAAGGTCTTTTAATTACCTAAATAACGATGTATAACATGATGATGTTTGGTTCAGTTTACTGCCATTTATTCATCTTCCGAAAATATGCGAAAACACATTTTTATACATAACTTTTGAACTACTTATCGAAACTTCAAACAATTCAATAGCACCGTATGGGACCCTAAACCAAGTCGAATGCGACTGGTTTGGTCAAAATCGGTTCAGCCAGTGCTGAGAAAACTGCGTGACATTATTGGTCACATACACACACACATACACACACACATACCCACAAACATACACACACACATACACACACACATACACACACACATACACACAGACATTTGTTCAGTTTTCGATTCTGAGTCGATATGTATACATCAAGGTGGGTTTTCGAGCTTTTAATAAAAAGTTCAATTTTAGAGCAGGATTATAGCCTTGCCTCAGTGAGGAAGGCAAAACAATACATCCATAATACACCCAATATGTTTGTAATTCGAAAATCGACCAAAAATATACTGAGATTTAAATTCAGTAAAATTGTATTTTGCATTTTAAATATTGCAATAAAATATTGTTATCCTGGAAAATTCGTCAAAGATATCATTTTTCATATTGAAAAATCATACCGATAGTTTCTGAGCTATCAAATCAATCAAAATTCGAAAACCATGAGAAAAATTTGAAAAAAAAAATATTTTCTGATATATCTAAGCAACTTTTTTATAATTTTCAAAATTGATTTTTCTTCGAAACAAATTATGTAAAATTTATTTGATTTTCAAATTTGATTTTTATCTCAATGTTCATTTTTGCCTTCCTCACTGAGGTAAGGCTATAATCCTGCTCCAAAATTGAACTTTTTATTTTAAGCTCGAAAACCCACCTTGATGTAAACATATCGACTCAGAATTGAAAACTGAACAAATGTCTGTGTGTATGTGTGTGTGTATGTGTGTGTGTATGTGTGTGTGTATGTGACCAATAATGTCACGCAGTTTTCTCAGCACTGGCTGAACCGATTTTGACCAAACCAGTCGCATTCGACTTGGTTTAGGGTCCCATACGGTGCTATTGAATTGTTTGAAGTTTCGATAAGTAGTTCAAAATTTATGTATAAAAATGTGTTTTCGCATATTTTCAGAAGTTGAATAAATGGCAGTAAACTGAACCAAACATCATCATGTTATACATCGTTAGTTAGGTAATTGAAAGACCTTTCCAACGAGTCCAAAACATTGATAATCTGGCAACCCTGTCTCGAGTTATAACCACTTAAGTGATATTTATGTAATTTTTTGTAGCCGGATCTCACTTAAATGTATGTAAACAATGTCCAGATCCATCATCCGACCCATCGTTGGTTAGATAATCGAAAGACCTTTCCAACGAGTCTGCAACATTGATAATCTGGCAACCCTGTCTCGAGTTCTGACCACTTAAGTGATATTTATGCACTATTTTTGTAGCCGGATCTCGCTTAAATGTATGTAAACAATGTCCGGATCCATAATCCGACCCATCGTTGGTTAGGTAGTCAAAAGACTTTTCCAACGAGCCTAAAACATTGATAATCTGGCAACCCTGTCTCGAGTTCTGGCCACTGAAGTGATATTTATGTACTTTTTTTGTAGCCGGATCTCACTTAAATGTATGTAAACAATGTCCGGATCCAGCATCCAACCCATCGTTGGTTAGGTAATCAAAAGACCTTTCCAACGAGTATAAAACATTGAAGATCTGGCAACCCTGTCTCGAGTTCTGACCACTTAAGTGATATTTATGTACTTTTTTGTAGCTGGAACTCACTTAAATGTATGTAAACAATGTCCGGATCCATCATCCGACCCATCGTTGGTTAGGTAGTCAAAAGACTTTTCCAACGAGCCTAAAACATTGATAATCTGGCAACCCTGTCTCGAGTTCTGACCACTGAAGTGATATTTATGTACTTTTTTTGTAGCCGGATCTCACTTAAATGTATGTAAACAATGTCCGGATCCATCATCCAACCCATCGTTGGTTAGGTAATCAAAAGACCTTTCCAACGAGTATAAAACATTGAAGATCTGGCAACCCTGTCTCGAGTTCTGACCACTTAAGTGATATTTATGTACTTTTTTGTAGCTGGAACTCACTTAAATGTATGTAAACAATGTCCGGATCCATCATCCGACCCATCGTTGATAAGGTAATCGAAAGACCTTTCCAACGAGTCTACAACATTGATAATCTGGCAACCCTGTCTCGAGTTCTGACCACTTAAGTGATATTTATGCACTTTTTTTGTAGCCGGATCTCACTTAAATGTATGTAAACAATGTCCGGATCCATCATCCGACCCATCGTTGGTAAGATAATTGAAAGGCCGAGTCTAAAACATTGACGATCTGGCAACCCTATCTCGAGTTCTGACCACTTATGATGCAACTTATGAGCCCTTGAGTGATATGTGTGTTTTTTTTTGTATTCCGGAACATAACGAAATTAGACGAAATTTGTGTCCAAACCCATCATATCACATATCACCCATTGTTGGAAAAGAGTGAGGAAGGCACCAACCACATAGGTGGATTAAGTTAGTTTTTAATCTGAGTTTTGTCTTGAAATTCTCTTTAAGAACATATTTATATTTTGCCTTCCTCACTGAGGTAAGGCTATAATCCTAATCTAAAAATGAACTTCATATAAAAACGTCGTAGACCCACCTTCATGTATACATATCGACTCAGAATCGAAAACTGAACAAATGTCTGTGTGTATGTGTGTGTGTATGTATGTATGTGACCAACAAACTAGCTCATGTTTCTCGGCACTGGCTGAACCGATTTGACCCGAACTTGTTGCATTCGACTTGGTTTAGGGTCCCATAGATCGAGTTTAATACAGATTGAAGTTTCGATAAGTAGTTCAAAAGTTATGTATAAAAATGTGTTTTCACATATATTTGGATCTCACTTAACTGTATGTAAACTATGTCCGGGTCCATCATCCGACCCATCGTTGGTTAGGTTATCAAAATACCTTTCCAACGAGTCCAAAACATTGAAGATCTGGCAACCCTGTCTCGAGATATGGCCACTTAAGTGATATTGATATACTTTTTTGAAGCCGGATCTCACTTAAATGTATGTAAACTATGTCCGGATCCACCATCCGACATATTGTTGGTTAGCTTATCAAAATACTATTCCAACGAGTCTAAAACATTGAACATCTGGCAACCCTGTCTCGAGATATGGCCACTTAAGTGATATTGATGTACTTTTTTGAAGCCGGATCTCACTTAAATGTATGTAAACTATGTCCGGATCCACCATCCGACCTATTGTTGGTTAGCTTATCAAAATACCTTTCCAACGAGTCTAAAATATTGAAGATCTGGCAACCCTGTCTCGAGATATGGCCACTTAAGTGATATTGATGTACTTTTTTGAAGCCGGATCTCACTTAAATGTATGTAAACTATGTCCGGGTCCATCATCGGACCCATCGTTGGTTAGGTTATCAAAAGACCTTTCCAACGAGTCTAAAACATTGAAGATCTGGCAACCCTGTCTCGAGATATGGCCCCTTAAGTCCGTATGTCCGGATACACCATCCGACCTATTGTTGGTTAGCTTATCAAAATACTATTCCAACGAGTCTAAAACATTGAACATCTGGCAACCCTGTCTCGAGATATGGCCACTTAAGTGATATTGATGTACTTTTTTGAAGCCGGATCTCACTTAAATGTATGTAAACTATGTCCGGATCCACCATCCGACCTATTGTTGGTTAGCTTATCAAAATACCTTTCCAACGAGTCTAAAACATTGAACATCTGGCAACCCTGTCTCGAGATATGGCCACTTAAGTGATATTGATGTACTTTTTTGAAGCCGGATCTCACTTAAATGTATGTAAACTATGTCCGGGTCCATCATCGGACCCATCGTTGGTTAGGTTATCAAAAGACCTTTCCAACGAGTCTAAAACATTGAAGATCTGGCAACCCTGTCTCGAGATATGGCCCCTTAAGTGATATTGATGTACTTTTTTGAAGCCGAATCTCACTTAAATGTATGTAAACTATGTCCGGATCCACCATCCGACCTATTGTTGGTTAGCTTATTAAAATACCTTTCCAACGAGTGCAAAACATTGAACATCTGGCAACCCTGTCTCGAGATATGGCCACTTAAGTGATATTGATGTACTTTTTTGAAGCCGGATCTCACTTAAATGTATGTAAACTATGTCCGGGTCCATCATCCGACCTATTGTTGGTTAGGTTATCAAAAAACCTTTCCAACGAGCCCAAAACATTGAAGATCTGGCAACCCTGTCTCGAGATATGGCCTCTTAAGTGATATCGATGTACTTTTTGGAAGCCGGATCTAAAAAAATAGATGAAACTTGTGTACAGCCATTGTTGTGAGGAAGGCTCCAACCACATAGGTGGATTAAGTTAGTTTTTCTTTTTTCTAATGACAAATAATCAAAAATAAAAATCTCAGAGTTGTTTTCTTATTCTTCAAAAGAATGCAAAAATTCTATTATTGATAGAGTGGCAACCTAACCAAACCGGTCACCCAACGCAAAATTCGATGTTATTATGCTTTTACAGCAATTGTGGTATGCAAAACCAAAAGAAACCCATCTTCATATTCCTTTTACCTTCTCCCTCATACTTATTCCCCTCATCCAAATCTCCGCTGAAGAAGCCGTGGATCTGCGTATTGCCCTAAAGCGATCGCGAATGTGGTAGTGCAGGACTACCACCGCCAACCGGTCACGACAGAGAAATAAGAAGGAGAAAAACAACAAACCGCGAGTCCCACCCACTCTTTGGATCTTGAAGAAGAAGTACGCAATTCCATTACTGGCGATGGATGAAAAATACATTAATAATATGCTGCTCTTGCAATTGTCTTAATCGCAAATGATGACCGCGCCAAGATGGCGGCTGCTGAACTAGTGGAAAAGGTGCACCGTTCAAAAAATATTGCGATTTTTATTGTTGAATTGTGGAAAAATATACAAAAATGAAAAATGCACATTTTCTGTAGTTCAAAAAAAATCAAACCTTCAATTAATCATCAAGGCTAAACGCATTTTTTCAGCAAAAGAAGCGCGCCCTCAAGTCGAGCAGGAGGGGGCGTTCAAAACATATTGGCCGGGCGCGCGTTTGTGAAAACATCACGTTTATCAGCGGGAGATGGCACGCGTCCACAATCAGCCGCTGTGCCGCAACGCGCACGGGCCTGACTCCAAAGTGGAGAGACCGCAAAGTCCAACCCCGTTCCGTAAACGTCCCGCTGTGCCACGGGAGTCAGCCGGTGGAAATGACTTAATCACGTGCGATGTCCTCTTGAGTTCTTTTTTGCCTTCCTCACCACACTGAGGCAAGGCTATAAAATCACTCGAATAATGAACTTCTTAAATACACCCCTCAGATATACCATCACGTATACCTATCGACTCAGAATCAAATTCTGAACAAATGTCTGTGGGGATGTGTGTAGACATGATTTTTTTCCACACGATTATCTCAGAACTGGCTGAACCGATTTTGACCGGATCCGCGCAGCATGCATATCGCCCGGTTGCCACATTGCTTAAGCAGTGTCTGCGTCTCTTCTGGAAAAAGTCTGTATTAATTATGTTGCTGAATACATCATTTTGTCTCGACAAGGTTTTACACGAACTTTTTACTGAAATATGAAAACTCATAAGACATTGTTTACTAAGACTATGGGGACAGTATGCAATTCCATCGTGCACTTAATGTTGGCATATCAGCACTTTTAGATTCAATTACAGCACCACCTTTCTCCTTTATTTTGGAGATTTGGTTAAAAAAGAATTGAAAATAGCTGTTCTGGTAAACCAATATTTATAAAAAAAATTAATGAAAATTTTTTAAAAAAAAAATAAAAATAAAAAAATAAATAAAAAAAACTCATAAATTAATTTGAAAATACAACCTAAAATACAACATAAATGTAAGGAAGGCTCCAACCACCTTAAGGTAGATTGAGTAAAGTAAGTAAAGTACATGGAAAAAAAAATTAAAGCATTTTTTTATCTCGTCACTAAAAAACAGTTTTAGTAAAATTAATTAATCTATTTATACGAGAACTTGCCAACATTTGGAGGATTGTGTTCACAATAAGTGTTCTTATGACGAATAGATTTTTTTAGGCCCTGAACTTGTAGCAGCCAGTTTAAATTCATATGGAGCTGTGGAACTTTGATGAAATTGTAGTAATATTCCATCTATTGAAAATTTCAGAAGTGTAGATTTCAGTAAGTTCAACTGAATTTAGCATCGCGAGTTTGGTCGTAGTATTTTGAGTTTTACCAAGGTATTAATTTATACAGATCTAAAAATTAAATCATTTCTCTTTGTTCTCCAATAAATCAGAAAAAAGTTTTGTATTACTTATACATTCCATTGAAAAGCTTCAGCGACATAAAAGCAAAAGGATTTACGCCCTGTGAACCAAAGGAGTAAAATTGGAACATTTACCATTTGATTTAATCAAAAGTAAGGCGTCGGCTTTTGCATTCTTGAAACGAAACTGAAATTAAGGTATGTGTCCCTTTACTGGGCTGCAAAAATAGTGCAACCATCCAAAACAAAAAATATAGAAAAATGTTACTTTTCGACACAAGTCCTGAACAGTTTAACTTTTAAGCACCCATTTCAGTGCTGAAAAGTAGAACATTTCAGCATTGGTATTGAAAGGTATAAATTTTCAATTCTGTTAGTTTTGGTGAGAAAAAAAGGCCGTTTCGGCGCTCAAGAATGACAGGAAAACTCAATAGTTTCACGTCGGAATTGCAAAAAATACTATTTTAGCACTGTTTTTTGCCTTCCTCACTGAGATAAGGCTATAATCCTGCTCCAAAATTGAACTTTTTTATTTTAAGCTCGAAAACCCACCTTGATGTATACATATCGACTCAGAATTGAAAACTGAACAAATGTCTGTGTGTATGTGTGTGTGTATGTGTGTGTGTAAGTGATCAATAATGTCACGCAGTTTTCTCAGCACTGGCTGAACCGATTTTGACCAAACCAGTCGCATTCGACTTGGTTCAGGGTCCCATACGGTGCTATTGAATTGTTTGAAGTTTCGATAAGTAGTTCAAAAGTTATGTGTAAAAATGTGTTTTCGCATATTTTCAGAAGTTGAATAAATGGCAGTAAACTGAACCAAACATCATCATGCTATACATCGTTAGTTAGGTAATTGAAAGACCTTTCCAACTATCCAAAACATTAATAATCTGGCAACCCTGTCTCGAGTTATAACCACTTAAGTGATATTTATGTAATTTTTTGTAGCCGGATCTCACTTAAATGTATGTAAACAATGTCCAGATCCATCATCCGACCCATCGTTGGTTAGGTAATCGAAAGACCTTTCCAACGAGTCTACAACATTGATAATCTGGCAACCCTGTCTCGAGTTCTGACCACTTAAGTGATATTTATGCACTATTTTTGTAGCCGGATCTCGCTTAAATGTATGTAAACAATGTCCGGATCCATCATCCGACCCATCGTTGGTAAGGTAATTGAAAGGCCGAGTCTAAAACATTGAAGATCTGGCAACCCTATCTCGAGTTCTGACCACTTATGATGCAACTTATGAGCCCTTGAGTGATATGTGTGTTTTTTTTTGTATTCCGGAACTTAACGAAATTAGACGAAATTTGTGTCCAAACCCGTCATATCACATATCACCCATTGTTGGAAAAGAGTGAGTAAGGTACCAACCACATAGGTGGATTAAGTTAGTTTTTGTGATGGTAATTAACTATTTTCGTCTCTTTAGAAGTAAGTATTTTCATAACGGAATTTTAAAAATAAACGCATAGAGCTAGGGCGTCCAATTTTCCCGGGTTTTGAATTTCTCGGGAAACGGGAAAAATATTTTTCAAATCCCGGCAATTCCCAGGATCCCAGGAAATTTTTTTAACAGTCATAAAATCTATGTTTTCATTAATTTTGTTATGTTTTTAAAGCTTACAATCATAGAATAAGCTCAATACTGTTAATTGGTGATAATCTTAATATATTTCTTTAATGTTTTATTTGAAATGACTACAAAAGCTAAACAAATTTCATTGAAACTGTATAAAAAAACAAGAAACGACAACAAATAAAATGAATCCATCCAATGTAAAATTTTAGAAAAGTTTAGAATTTCATATATAATATAAAACATATTTTACAAACTATCTTTAAGTCACTACCGCCAACTGGGGGAAATCGGGACTGCAGTCTGAATAGGTACTGGATTTTTTAGAGCAAGAAATTTGAAAATTTGTGTACTAATTTTGTTGTTAATTAAAACAATATCAGAACATTATGCTGTCTTAATTTGTTACTATTGTCCTTAATTGCTCCAGATGCCGATGTTTGTTTAAAAATAATAAAATATGATTTTTTTCAAGTTTTAAATCATCATTAAACGTAAATATTTAAAAAATAAAGCGCTAGGCATTTTGCGGATCCGTAAACTAAAATTTTAATAATTTTCCCTTATAAGCCAAATAAATGTTGATATATGCCGAATACAAATTTGCTAATGCTTTAAAAATGTTATCGATTACTAAGTATTCAACTGCTCATCTATTTCCACAACCAAATCTGAGTTTTCTGACCAAAAAAAAAAAGATTTTTTTTTTCAATTTTGGGAATTCCCGGGACAAAATATAAAAAATCCAGAGATTCGGGAATTCCCGGTTTAGGGAAAATCCCGGGATTTTTGTCCCTGGAATTCCCGGGATGGACGCACTACATATAGCTAATTGAATGTTTCCAGAAAAAAAACATGGATTTTATCAAATCAACAATGGTAGCAAAACTCTTTTACCATCCTCAAGCCACGGCAGGTTGTACCGGCTGACGCCATGAAAGTCAAAATATTCTAATCAATCTGCGGTGTGCAAATGACATCCTGCCGAAACCCTCCCCCCAGAACAGGAGATCCGAAGCCAGCGTAGAAAGACGACCATGTGACGGTGGTCCCCCGGGGGAGCGTCCGAATAAGGGCTCCTCCGAAAAGTTCTGCGCATCCCACCAATCAGACAGACGGATACTCGTTCCGACGAGAAAGCCCGGCCAATCATTCAATTAAACTTATTAATTTATCGCCTAGAGAGCCACTGCGGCGCATATGCCGGGCGGCCTGGGGGAGGTACGCGCGTGAACTCATTTTGGCGGGAACCCGCTTCCCAAAAGCTGCAGTGCGGCCAAAATGATACTCACTCGCCGCCGAAGAGGATGACAGATGGCAGTCGGATTTGGCAATGATGACCAGCGCCTAATCATTCGTAAACGGTTATCGATGGCGTGGTTGTTGTGCAGACCCCCAGATAATGGCCAGCATTCGGTGCAACATCCCCTAGGGTTCTAGGGTGGCAATGGTGGCGAACGTGGCCACAATCGGACGTGCAGCGGCTCTGACCAGAATGGTCCTTCAATCGCATGTGAAATAATTAGAAAATTATTTGAATGTTGTATTTCATTTGCAGCGAAAGGACAGTCTGCTAAAGTCTAGGTCGTCGATCGTGTAGCAACGGACGCAGTCCGTAGAGGTCTCTAGCCAGGGTGACGACGAACCCCACGACGGATGGCGACGTGGTTAAAGGAGTGATTATTGGTTATTATTGCCATTTTATCATTTTGGGACCCCCGCGGGTATTATCCGAATGGTTCCAAACAGACTTTTGCCAGATGACTTATGGCGACTCAACGCAGGTCGGCAGAGAATCACGGTAGCACAGCTTGGCAATATGGTACAAAAAATGGTCCCAACACACACACACTCACGTAAGAGGGGCCAATTCATTAGTGGTGAAGTGGTCTAATAAGATGAAATTGAGCCGAGATACCCACCCCGAGGGCAGAACAGAGGGTCCGCCAGATTGGTCTCCGCGTGGAACGGTAGCCGTTGGATGGTTTTTCTATTGTTCAGAAGGCTTCCGAAAGTTTGGGGTTTGGTTTGCTGGTTTTGCAATTAGTTTTATAAAATATGGTTTTATAATGATTTTATCTTAAGAATTGGTATGAACTCACCAAAAAACTTAATAAAACGTTTCAAAAGATATTGAAAACCTCAACTCTTACTACAAACATCGACATGTGCGCACCCTTGATGTCCACGTGTCTGTTATTTGCCGTTCTTCTCTGAAATAGAGCCAGCATATTCCTGACAGAGTTGCCAATTATACGGTTAGCTCCACTCACGACAGAACAGAACTGAGTCTCCCTCCGAGGACGCCAGGCCAGAGCAAACAAGAAACGCGTGTCAACCTCGTCGGTCCGGCCCAGGACAGATTAAAAAAGTGCCCCGCGATGACAAAATTGTCCCTTTCCCTGAAGTGTATTACGATGGCTCTTGACTCTGTCAAGTGAAGTGTGCGTGAGCTGATTCAGAGTAGGGTGAGATGATTAAACTTAGAATTCAAATATCGGTTAGAACAAGTACTAAAACAACATAGAAAAAATAATTATTTAAAAAATTCTCCAATAATTATTCAAAAATAACATTGTAACTTTTACCCATTTCCACATTACACAGTGCGTGTTTCATGTGTAAGGACACAACTATTTCCGGCGGCAGAATTTGCCAGTCGATGGCGATGTTTTGTGATTGTCACCACCTTTCACGTGCAGTTCTCCACCCTGCGTCGCCTGTCAGTCCATCCGTCCATCGTGTCTGTGTCAATGCAATGCGCTTTTGGCGGTGTGCTAGAGTGCTGCGATTTGAACTTATTTGCATGTGTTTGCTTTTCGGTTGGAAGAAGTATTGTTATTTTAATGAGTTGCAAAATATGTAAAACTACATGAAACAGAATCTTATAAAACCAACTATTATCACTACAATACATGCTTTGTAATTGAAAGAGGAATCTTTTGATACCCATATAGTAATCGCAGTTTTCCGATAAAATTATTTTCAGACATTGGCTCTTTGGTCGAGTCACCGTCAAAACAACATTTTTAAAAATGCTAGGTTTGATTTTTTGAACTCAAAACTAGTTTTTCTCAAAAGCCCAAAAAATCACCACACGCGTTCGATTAAAACAAACTTTTTAAATAATCAATTATTTATCTTTCCGCAGCCGGCTGCCTAAGATTTAAAATTTCAACCGATAAACAAAATGCTCATGGTCACATCACTGCCACTCGTGAATCCTGACCTCATACCCATCTACTAACCCCCTCAAAACTCATTTGATACTTTGTCGGAGAAGCAGTCGATTGGGCGGTCTCTATCACTCAAGTATCGGACTAACATTCCCATCCACTTCCCCGTGACCCTACCATTGGTCGTGGCCGGCGCCGGTATTGATCAGCATGATAGGGGCCTTTGAGAAGTTGCGAAGCGAGGAAAGATAGCACCCACTTATCTTCCACGGCTCGTGGATGTAACTTCTGGAGGTCCTGGTCAATAACGGAGTAGCAACTGCGGGTGGGCATCTATGCTTATGCTTATGCTTATGCTAAAGCCCAAAAAATCACCATTCATTTAAATTGCGTTATTTGCAATTGCGTCAAAGTTAGCTGAAATCAATTGAGATGGTACGGAGTTTTTTTTTTTTTGAGTGAAGTTTTTTTATGAAAATCGATGAAAATAGCATTTTTTCGGACAACTCTGAAACGGTTTAGGTCCCTAATGGCCAAACAAAAAATAAAGGTCTTATTATCTCGGCCAAGGAATTCGCAAATCAATTTTAAGTACGGTTCGTTCGCTTTTGTCGAAAAGTTTCAAAAAGGGCTTTTTTGCAATTCCGTCGTGAAACTACTTACATTTCCTGTCATTCTTGAGCGACGAAATAGCTTACTTTTCTGTACCAAAAATAACAGAATCGAATAGCAACACTTTTCAAAATGAATGCTGAAAAGATCTACTTTTCAGCACTGAAATGTGTGCTGAAAAGTTGAACTTTTCAACACTTGTTTCGAAAAGTAACACTTTTCAACATTTTTTTATTTAAACATTTTATTGACAAAATACATGAAAATTTGACTTAAATTTTCACTCAATGGGTGAATTTCGGAATTGCAAAATATGTTGTATGGAAATCGTTGCAAAACTTGATTTTTTCAGCACTCTTCGTATTTATCCAACTCGGTGAGCCTCGTTGGATAAATGTACGACTCGTGTTGAAAACATCCTTATTTTGTAACTTGTTGCATAAACTACTTTTTATATAGGTCATTGAAACAGGGATGCCACATGATTTTTTTTTAAATGTCTGTAAAAAAGTCTGTGTATGACTGTGCATTTATCTAAAATTCAAATATATCAATTTACAGTCATGGAAATCCATCAGAAATGGCGTTTTATTGCATTTGAAGACTAACGAAACAAGTTCCGGTTAATATTTGTATAAAATTAATTTTCTGAAGTTTTTTAAAAGTCTGTGTACCTCAGAAAATGTCTGTGAAACTCAGACAAATCTGTGTATCTGGCATCCCTGCATTGAAATGTATAAGAATAAGTTAGGTAACCCTTGATTTTTTTGAGGCAATTATGTAGCGGTGTGACAAATACTTTAAAAAATAATCATTGATCTATTTGTATGACTCCACATGTTCAGAAGAATGGAAAAAACCTCAAAATATTTAAGAAGTAAGACTTTTTTGAGAACTGATAAAGTCTCAAACCACTACACCTATCAAGAACAGATTGTTAAATGAATGGGTAAACTTATAACATATTTTAGAAGTCAGACTTTTTATATAGGATCTGCTCATGTTTGAAGAATGGAAAACACATAATAATATTACGACAAGCAATAATAGTTGTTGTTGTTAATTCATTTATTTCTGGCAGCTTTAACCTTCTTGGTCATTCGCTGCCCAACAAGTAATAATAGTTTTAAAAACAAACTCACCAAATAATTTTCAGAAGTCTGACTTTTTTTCTGCTTATGTTTGAAAAAATGGAAATGGAAAAACTCACAAAAATATAGCAATATTCAAAAACATTTTTTAAGATTTTTAGATTCAATCTGCTCATGGTTATAAAAATGCATTCAAATGGAGAATCCAACAAAAATATCACAGCAAGCAATAACAGATTCTTTCTACTACTTTTTTGTTTGTTTCAAAAAACTGCTCATATTTGGAAGACTGTAAAAAATTACCAAAATTTGAGGGCAGTCATGAAAAGATTTTTATTTAAATAGAAAAAAAAGCCTTAAAAATTTACAGGTTGGACTAATTTGATGGAAGAACTTCTCATGTTTGAAAGAATGAAAAAAAACTTTAAAAATAATATCGCCTTCAAAAAGATTGGAAAATCTCTGATTTTTTCTAGAAGTCTGACTTTTTCTATTAAATGAACTGCTCATATTTGAAAGAATTAGATAACTCATAGCATAATTTTCGTTTTGATTCAAGGAATGAAAATAATCCTTACACATAGTTTCAACGATGCCAGATTATTTTGTGACAGATCTGTATTTTCTTAAAAAATAAATCTGTGTTTTATCTGTATCTTGTCGAGTTCGAAGCAAAAGAAGACATTTTTATATTTTCAACAGTAGATTTAAGCTTTTTGATCATATTAAAGCATAATGAAATCACTAAACTGTTGAAGTTTTCAAGCATAATCATTTTTTTTAAATCTGTATATACAGATTTTTGTGATTTTTGGGATCGAAAAATCTGTCAAATATAGATTTATCTGTATATCTGGCATGGCTGCATAGTTTGGTAGTAATGTTATTTATTTTAAAGAACTGCACAATATTGAAATAATGGAAACAAAACTTACGGAAAAATACTAATTATTCATTTTAGAAGTCTGTCTATTTCTGTGTTCTGTATTTAATGATAAAAAACACAAATATTTCGGAATATTGTATTATATTTTCCACATTCAACATTTAATCCTTTAGTCCTTTTGACCTTTTGTCCAGTCGACCTTTAGTCTTTAGATTTGAAAGCCTACAACAAAAATCAGAAAAAAAGTATTTTTTGTCAAAAAAAATATAAAAATGTTTGAAAACTTCTGCGATCCACAACAATCGTCCAAAAGGTCATTCTTAGGCAAAATTAGCTAAACTTTTAGAAAAAAATACTTTCTAAAAAAACTTCTAATTACTTTTGAAAAATACCTAAAACCCATTATGTTTGTAGAACATTGTTAAAATTTAAGAAATAACCCTGAAAGGTCCAAAAAAACAAGTAATTTTAAAATGATTTTTTTTCAGGTTCAAAAAGTACATTAAATTCCCATAAAATGACATGTCTCACGATTTTTGACAGTTGGGCAACGGGGAACGGCAGCGTTTTTAAAACTTTTTTTTTAACTTTTTTTGATGAAAACTTTGTTTTTCGGAACTTTGAGTACTCCATCAAATCCGGCGTCTAATTTTACACAAAAGTCTTTTAAACACCAAATTCCTATCTCTTCACTGAAAAACGTGTCTTTGCATAAATCCAGAAAAATTAAAGGGATCGTACCACCCCACCGTCACGAGACTCCCGAGGTATCCAAAAATAGACCTCGGATTCCTGATCAGGGACCAAAATTATCCTTTAGAGCAAATATTACACACCAAAAAGGATCGGGGCAACTATTTCCGATTTCATGTGAGTTGGCGGAGAATTACCCATCAACATTTTTTTTGTCGTAAGGAATTGAACTACAAAAAACATGTCGGATGAGGCTGCAAATTTAAGTATTGGACTAACATTCCTTACTTTTGTTTGTCCTTGGCTTCTTGGAAGGGCGCCGGTATTGACTAATTAAGAAGGGATCTTTATGGAATATAATATTGGCAGGGCTTTCGTTTCCTCATTCAAAAATATTGTATAATTGCAAAAATCGAACCCTTTTTTCTAAATTTTCAATGAACGATTGTTTACTTTTACTTATTATTTTTGATTAATTGTTTAACTTATGCTAATCTGTCAATAACTCATCGAATTTTAACTACCGTCACCTGGGGTGAAATTGGGTTTGGCGGGAGAGATTGGGTAAAAAAATACTGAAATTTGTATGACCCAATCTCACCCCCATACCCAATATCTCCCTTGATGACGGTACATTAAGTTCAAATCAATTTTAAAGCAATGTTCCTCACCGTAGATTAATCACCGCGTCATTGTCACATGCCTAGAACATTTCTTCGTCGAGCGCGTTCTGCGAGTTGCAATCAATGCAACTCGAACTGGGCCCAAAATCTCCCCCCAAGGCGTAAAACCATGCCGGACAGGTGAAGACACACGCCACATGCGTGCGCCCGTACCAACTCTTGAAATGACCGGCCGCCGTCAGTCGTCCCCCCAACAACAATTGGACACATGACGGGGCGAGATGTCCGTCCAAGTCCGTCTCGGCCATACATATCCAAGTGCGGATAATCTGTCGGTCGACGCATTTTTTTTTTTATCTGCTCGAGCTGAACCCATGGGGCACAACGGATGTTTTCGAGGGGAAATATGACGAAATTACAAGTACGCGATTTCAAGGCAAGTTGACCTAGGTCCATGTCCACGTCCACACGGACCGGATACAATTACAACACAAGAATTGGCCCTTTTGCGCGAAGCGATCGCTGGAAGTGGACTTTTTGTGGAAATCGTTTAGTTCCGCTAGCGCGGATATTGACGGACGTGGAACGTCCGCAGGTTTTTCTGGGAATGGCAGGAAGTTGGCAGTTGTCACATGGGCTGGGGAGCCAGGGAAATCAACTGTTACAATTATGTTGTCAACTTGGTTGTCAATGGTAATTTAAATAGTTGAGGCTATGTTCTGTTGGGTCATTCGTACATTCCAATGCCTTTAATTTAACAGTGTATTAACCTTTTTTCATTGCCTACCAAATTCAAACATATGAAAATTTGAATTCGAAAAACTCACGATTCTCCATCGACTTTCAAAAGTGACTCTATTTCTAAATTCTTGGCATTTAATCGCCCAACACAAGTGAGATCAATTTGGATGTCAATATGTTATAGCCACGTATTATTTTCACCGCGCCCGATGCCCGATTAAATATTATTATTAAAACTAAATCTTCGACCCAAATAACAATCTTTTTCGCTGGATTATTATAATCATTACAACCACGTGATCATCGGTGCCACAATCATCATCATCATGTATACGAAGTTATCGATCGTCATAGTGTCTGAGGCCAGCCGGTCCAAACCAGCCTCCTCGGAGGTTCCCCCGAAAAAAGGGTGGGTCAAAATCCGGCCCTTCGCGGAGCCCAACTCACATGGCTCTTCACGCGAGCTCAGCTCGTTTCGCGTTTATAAAAATAAATAAATTATTCTGATAGACAACTAAATTGGTTCGATCAGCAGCCCCGGCAAGGTAAGGTTCTCGGTTTTGGAGCCTCTTCTGGGGTCTCGAAGGCGAATCGAAAAAAGCGTTCCTTGATTGTTTCGGTAATCAAATGAGTAATCCACCAAGTTGGAACATTGGTTTTCCTAACTTTTTAGGCGAAACATTTTCCTTGAAAATCAAATTAATTTCAAATCGTCATCGCGTGTAATTTTCACGTCACTTTGATCCATTATGAGTGAAAAGCTCGATATCATCCGAGTCCGATTGTATCAATTTCATCAAATTTTCCAAAATTACACTCAAAGCTCACGTTTCAAAAAGGGGTCCAGACGGTTCAGATTTATTGCCACATTTGACGAGCTCGGGAGACAGGTGGTCTTCACGTCAAATTGGATAAGCATTTTTCGCGAAAAATGCGAGGACCAAGGATTGCGTGATACTTGATTTGGTGGTGCAACAATTTCCAAATTTGGCGGGTTCAAATTCGATAATGTTTCGGGCCGCTCTTCTATGGAATGATTTACGAGGCGTGTTTTAAATTGAGAATAAATTGATGCTGGCATAGGAGTATCATCTGCGGCTGAGGTACTCCACGGAGTTTTGGAAGTGCAATTTTGGACCCGGTGAGACAGGAGATTGAAAGCAAATGATGACGGATTGAAGGGAATGCATCGCGGTCAAAGGCGGGTTTTGATGGATGTTGGGCAATTTTTGGAGCGCTCGGTGAAGGTTCTTGGAAACGCAATTTTTGTCTGGGACAGATGGGGAAATAAATCAAACATTGATCGCGTTCAGATGCTTAGTGAAAAATATTGTTCATCGTTATTTTTACTAAAAAATCCTATTACTTCAAATTTCCTCTTGCATTGAGGAAAAAGAGTTCCGCAAAATCGTGAACACCCGTGCCATGGTACAATTTTCAAAAACGTACCATGGAATTTGAACACTTTCGTGGTTCCCATTTTCATGAACGGGTGTTCACGATTTTGTAAAAAAAAACGATTTTGGGAACTCTTTTTTCTTCGTTTAACAACAAAATCTACTCATAAATCATGCTATAATAATTAATTTTCAAAACCATTTAAAAGCAATACTCCAAATCGGTATACAGTCAAGACTCGATTATCCGAAGCCCTTGGAAATGTTTTCCATCAACAAAAAATTTTTTTTCGCTGTCTTATTGTTAATTGTTAAGCTCAATTGAACTACTCTAAAAATATTTAAATCAAAGATGGCGGCCAAAATGCCGTAGACGAAATACTGAAATAGTAGTTTATGCAACAAGTTGCAAAAAGAGGATTTTTTCAGCACGAGTCGTACATTTATCCAACGAGGTTCACCGAGTTGGATAAATACGAGGAGTGCTGAAAAAATCAAGTTTTGCAACGAGTTCCATACAACATTTTTTGCAATTCCAAAAAACACACACTGAGTGAAATTTTATGTCAAATTTCATGTATTTTGTCAATAAATCGTTTAAATCAATTTTTTTTTGAAAAGTGTTACTTTTCGAAACAAGTGCTGAAAAGTTCAACTTTTCAGCACCCATTTGAGTGCTGAAAAGTAGAACTTTTCAGCATTTATTTTGAAAAGTGTTGGTATTCGATTCTGTTATTTTTGATACAGAAAAGTAGGTTATTTCGTCGTTCAAGAATGACAGGAAAAGTAAGTAGTTTCACGACGGAATTGCAAAAAAAATGCATTTTGTAATTTAACAGGCAGTCAACTATTCTTTTTTTTTGGTTTTTGTTTTTTTTTGTCTCATGAAAACCATCGGATAATCGAGTTCGGACTGTATTAAATATTCAATATTTACCTTCATTATTTTTCTAGGCAATGTCAGATTCTCCTCAAAGAGTTAAAATACTTTCTAGGAGTCCTGATCGTTAGGGGGTGGGTTTCAACTAGCGGCGTACTGAATTTTCATTCTAGAAGTCGTTAGACCGATTTCCGTTCAAATTTTACAGATGAAAAGATATTTTTTGATTGAAACCCATCTAGAGACTCAGTTGGGTTGTACAGGTTTATATTAGTTTTTACTGTCTACTTATTTTGTCCTTTAATTTCTTAAGAAATATCACAATTTTTCCCTGGGTTTTAAAATTTGTACTTTTTTAATTCAGACAAAATTTTGTCCATAAATTTCTGTGACGAATGAAGCAATTTAGGGGAACAGCATCTAATTACATCGTGCCTCTAACGTTGTCATATCATCACTTTGACATTCAATTACAGCTCATATAAAGCGTTTTCTACTGAAATCAAATAATTAATAGTTCAATAGGAAGAGAGCAAGCAAGTTTCCATATATATATGTAATTTTGCCAAATAAGTTGTTTAAATAATGAAAGCATTTTAGAGGGCTTGTCAGGTAATACAATCTTGAGAAGAGATTTCATGATAGATTAGGGTCTTCGGCAGTAGTTGTGCTTTTCGGAAAAAAGAACACGGAAAAATCCTGATTTTTTTATTTATCTTTTGGCACTAAAGGTAAAATTCCCAAAATATACATTCGCCTATCAATTTGAAAGAACTTTAATTTATTACGAAAGAAATTTTCAAATTTTAGGTTTAGTTAAATCAATCATTTTGTAGAAGAGGGGTAAATTTCACATTTGTTCTATTTTTTAACATTAATGATTGAATCAATGACTCGGAAAAGGGTACACGGAAAAAATCACGATTTTTATGTTTCACTTTTATTACTAGAGGTAAAATTAAAAAAATACAAATTTAATTTTAATTTTTGTGATTCGATTAAATAAAAAAAAATAAAAAAAATATGATATTTAGAAAATATTAATACAATCGATTCTCTGGATGTCAATATCCAAGGGATCGTCGAGGAAGAGAAGCATCAGTTTACAGAACGATGCAAAATGAAGACTCGATTGAAATTTGTTTTTTTCTTGCTGACCAGTTAAAGGAGAGAATCATGGCTACGTCCAGCAAACAAAAACAAATAAATGTCAAACACACTTCAAAGCTTCGTTTCTCAAAGAAAAATGTATATGCAAGCCATGAGAAAGTAAAATTATTGACAACCGGAATAGATATTTAAAGCAAATAGAATCCAAGGGACCGTCGAGGAAGAGATCCTTCAAGCAAGAGAAAATATCAAAAAACAAAACTAATCATATATATTTTATATGCCAAATTTATATTCAATTTAGACAATAAAAAAAATTTGTTTTACCATGATCAGTTTTTTTTGCATTTTAACAATATTTTCTAAGGAAATAGCACCCATGAAAAAAAAAATTAAACTGAGAAAATTATAAAAAATATGACTTAATTAGACGTATTGTTATTTCAAATTCGAATGTGATGTGCTGGCTGGACCATTTCCAACACCCCCACACCTATCATTTTGAAAAAGGTTTAATTAATTATTTATGAAATTCACAAATGTTTGGCTTATTTCTAAAAAAAATATAAAATTTAGTTGAATAGACGTAACAATTCCCATTTGTTTTATTTTTTAACATTGACAATTGAATCAATGGTTCCAAGGTTCACCTAATTAATCCTCATTTGTAACAATATTACAACAATTAGTTGAATAGACGTAACAATTCCCATTAGTTTTATTTTTAACATTGACAATTGAATCAATGGTTCCAAGGTTCACCTAATTAATCCTCATTTCTAACAATATTACAACTTGAAGAGGGTATATTTCGATCTACTTATTATAAAAAATGTTTTCAGCTTATCAAAAATAATTTTAATTATATCTAAAATACATGAAAACAGTTTTTTCAATGTTTAAACTAAATGTCATTAAAAGATGCACTTAAACAAAATATATTGAAAATTCATTCTCAAATACAAATTCAATTTTGCATCTGAAAAGGGATTTCTAAATGTTGTGTAACTAAATGTTTGATATTTTCCAGTCATTCAAAATACATAGCTCTGGTAACAAATTTTGCACCATACTATACTCTATCGCAAAAGATGCATAAACATAACGAAAAAAATAAAAATTAAAATTGCTTTAAAAATCTAATTTATGGTTATAGTGAGTGAATAAATAACCGGGAATTTTATTTCTTTTTACTATTTTTTCTCAAAAGTCCTTATCATAACCTACAACTTTCTTGAATACACCAGAGAGAAGGGAATACTCTTTGAACACACCACATCGGATAGGATATTCTTTCTTAAGATACAGATTTTCGAATATTCATGTCTATGTTTCTAAATGATTTAAAAAAGCATGGTTTAAAGTAATGTTACTGAATGTGGAAACTTTATTGTGATTTAGTTGATAAGTATTCAGTAACCATTTTTTTCTGATTTATGCTCGTATGCATATGCAATGTATCATCATCATCAACCATTTACGTCAAATCCTTGGCCAAATCTTAATACTTTCGGTTGGTTTAAATTGCTTTATAATCACATTACACGTATGCAAACAAAACAAACACCAATTTGTCACGCAAGTTAACCCCCTTAAAAAAAAAAAACAACCAAATTATCCCACAAATGGAACCGAACGCGCTAAACGTCACTTTCTTATCGTTTTCCGCTGATCTACCCTTCTCGTTCAAAAGCACTCCAAATCTTCACTTTTACTTTTAAATTCATACCAGCAAATGTAAAATGTGTATGCCCATGCCCACCATTACATTACAAAGATAGCTCTTCCGCCAAAACCCCCGAAAATGTAACCAGCGAGGCAAATTTTATGCTCTTTTAAGTGCCTAATTAGGTTTATCGAGCATTATCGGCCGACCATCGCTGTCGTTTGTACCGCGTTTTGTTCGTGTGCCGTCGTTTTGCACACCCCTCGTTTCGAAGGGACGGGCGTTGTCTGTGTGATATGCGTTGCACACACGCGACCTTCCGTCAAGGACTTTAAAAGGGCTCTCTAACCCTCTTTTTTTTTTTTGGGCACGTTCCCATGACTGTATCACATTGTATTCAAATGTAAAGTTTGGGGGAAAATTTGCATTGAGATAGTTGAAATTTCTCAATTTTTATCAAATGTTTATATTTGGATATGGTTTGTTTTTTTTTTTTTTTGTTTTTTTAAACATTGGGAATTTCTCAAATACAGAACGCCAAAATTCTACAATGGACGTTTTCGAAGAATTTATTGCTGTTGTTCAAAAAAACTTGAAAATATAAGTTCAACATTGTATTGACAGCTTGCCTCAAACTAAAAACCCCAATTAGTTAACAATTCCTACTGATTCGCTTTGCTCGTGCTGAACCGTTTAAGAGTATCGTGTCTTTTTGCCTAATTTTTAAGCATTTTTGCATTCCAAAACTCAGAGCCCAACTTTCGTCGCTTGTGGGCACACTTTTTGCTCCCTCTTTTTTTGTCTTGTGCTCCCATTTTCAGCAAATCGTTTTGGCTCCCCCGAAGGGTAAAAACTACATCTTGGCAACAACTAGAAACCCCCCTCAAACACACACACACACAGTTTTATCTCTTAATCCCTAATTGGTTGCTACCGAGAGAGCGAAAAAGATGGCGGCGGTGTGGAAGTTGTGGATTTCCGTCGCGATTTATCTTGCCGATTTTGAAGTGTTTTTGTTGTGCTACGGTGAGGGAAAGTGCATCAATACAATAATTAAGTGGCAGGCTATCTGATTTTTGTGAAAATTACGCGTGTTTCTGTTTTGAAAGAGGTTTTTGGTCCATTTTAGTTTTTGTTGTCGTGAATCTAAGGAAGAAAAAATCAGCCAAACGTCATTTCTGTCAGAGAGTGCGCTCTCAGAGAGCGTCACAGGAAGGAGAGTGTGTGTGTGTTCGGTGTGGTTTTGGTTTGCCGATGACGCGCCTCGACGCTGCTGTGCGGCGGAGAACAGTTCCCGGTTGGAGGGGGAGTCGGAGTGGCCGTCGCTTACTCTCCAAGGGCAAGGGTTCAGGCTGCTGAGTCGGGAGCAGGTGGCGGGGTGGTGCATGGTGGGAGAAGAGCGGTGACAGCACAAGCTGGTTGCTTTTGTGTGTATTTGTGTGAAGTGCAGATGGATTCTGCTGCTGCTTCATGTTTCGCGAGTGTTTCTGACAGACGTCATTTGAACTTTGAAGTGTAGTTTTTGAAAAGGGCCAAATCTACACATGCAGACTTTAGATATGACCTGCAGACTTTTTACAAACATTGGGTGAGCTCGTTTATGGCGAGCTTGGGTTTGTGCGTTTAGGGTAGGGGAAGGAGGATGGGTGTTGTGAGCGTTAAAACTTGTGCAGTGGATTTGTTCGTGCCCCAGAGGAAATATATATTGTGAATATTGTGAAACTGATTGAGGCAACATGTGAGAGGAGCGGCTGTCAGTAGGTCGGATGTTGAATACACGGAGCAGTAAGGCCGACGCAAACGGATTTGTGCGGTGCTGCAGTCGTCGGGCGGTGTGGTCGAGTTGCACCTGATTTCAATGCTGCGGCGGCGGAGCAGTCTCCAGTCTTCAAGACCCCGGTGAGCTCGTTCCTTGATGACATCTCAAGCATGTGTGTGTGTGTGTGTGTGTGTGTGTGTGTGTGTGTGTGTGTGTGTGTGTGTGTGTGTGTGTGTGTGTGTGTGTGTGTGTGTGTGTGTGTGTGTGTGTGTGTGTGTGTGTGTGTGTGTGTGTGTGTGTGTGTGTGTGTGTGTGTGTGTGTGTGTGTGTGTGTGTGTGTGTGTGTGTGTGTGTGTGTGTGTTGAAGAATGAAGAATGAATCAAGAGTGTGAGAGGAAAAACCATTTGCGAGTGAGAATTTATTTTTTCGTCAGTCGATTTTCTCCTTTGCTGAACATTCTACCCAATTTAGGGTACTTTGTTATTTATTATTTTTGCAGTACAGGCTGTTTTCATTATATTGATGCCTTTCAAAAATAATTTCAAGTCTAATTTAAAAATCTTTCGCACTATAATGTTGAAGTCTAAAAATGTAAATTAGTATATGTGTGTATGAGAGTGTGAATGAGTTTTTCTGTTCTTTTTTCAGCCCAATAAATATTTAAAACCGCGTAAAATCTCCAGAATCGGTCGATAAATCCAAATCATATCTCATTGAAAATAATCGTTATAGGGTCATTCTTAAATAATCATTTATACGCGTTTTTGATCATTTTGCTGTCGTTTCGTTAGTTTGTAAACTGTACCTGTAGAAAATCTCATTTCTATAGAATCGTTTATCGAGAGACGCGCTGACATTTAGGATAGAACATTAGCGCGCGTTTTTGAATTTTTTTATTCGATTGTGAGTGCCGGTTCCTCACGGTTACTCTGCATCGTGTTTGTCGGAGCCATTAATTTGATATTTTATTTTTTATAAGTCCTTCTTTTATCATCGTTGATTGGAAGCCACGCCGCCGGTTTAGTTCGTTTAAGTTATTGTTTTAATTTCATTGCAAACGTTTACGTGGCGTCCTGTTTTCTTTTCGTTTATATTCATTGATCGCAATAATTTATTCCAACTGGCAGTTTAAGTATAAACTCATCAAACTATCGATTTTGAGTTGCGTTCGTGAAGATGAACGGTGCGCTTCGCGATCATCACGCAGAATTTTCGTTGCTGTTTCCGTCTTTGTTGTCCCCCCGATTGCGTTTGTTTTTCTATCCGGGCGGATTCGCGGAGTTCGACAGTTGCGTTCGTGAAGTTGAACGGTGCACGTCGCGGTCATCACGCAAGATTTTCGTAGCCGTTTCCGTCTTTGTTGTCCCCCCGATTGTGTGTGTTTTTCGATCCGGGCGGTTTCGCGTTTTCGAATAATATTTCGTTTTATCTTTCCACAGCCGGCTGTCTAAGATTGAATCATTTATTCTAAATCAACACCAAATAACCGGGAATAGTCTCATCCGCATCATCCGATTGTTTGCCTTGAGAATTCATAATCCATCACACCATTAAACAAAATTTATTGATTGGGTCGCATCATCATCCTCTATGATGAATCCTGGCCATTACCCTTACCCACTAACAAAATCCCAAGTAGAAGTAGTTTTTCCGGCACACGTGGGGGTGTGGATATCGTATAGAACCCACCCTTGGTAGCAACCTGTGCTAACTAACATTCCCGTCCCAATCCCCCGAGATCTACAAACTGACATGGCGGGCGCCGTTGGTGGCCAACGACTGTTACCTATTTGCTCAAGATCTAGTTTTGATGATCTTGATGTTTTATCTTTTCAGCGCATTCATACATGCTGTTGATAAGGGAAACACCATTAGATCGTTGAAGCGTATGACCGGTTGTATTGATAGGATATTACGGTCCTGTTCAGCAACGGAGAAGGACAACCATGGGTGGTCTCTCATGCTCATGCTCATGCTCATCCCTAATTGGTTGCTACCCTTTGGCTAGTTTTTATGCCACGTTTATGAAAAACAGACCCCAAGAAAAAAAGAAAGGGAGGCAGATCTTTGGCACTGCAAAAGTGTTGCCACCGAATTTGAGGTTTGCCTCCAACCACTAAATGATGCGTTCTGGGGGGACCAAGAAAATTCAAATTTTTAGCCCCTCCCTCCAAAAGCACGGCGAAGAAAACTTTTTCCTGCTACTGTCAGCTTTCGAAAAAGCAGCAAGATTAATTCGAAATTCTGTGATGTGATAAAACGTGTGATTAGAAGGAATTGAATGAATTTTAACACTTGTTTTGGACAAATATCCCCGAGGCAACGCCAGTTGTTCTCGGAGAGCGGAGATCTCCTTTGGGCAGCTTCCGATGGTGGAATTTGTCTGGGGGAAAAAGTTTCTTTCCAGGACTTTTTATCACTTTGGGTGACATTGACGGTGGCGAGCAGGGAAAAAGTGTAAATTGATTTATCGTGTTTTTCTGCTCGCTGAGATGTTTTGAACTGAAAAGTCATGTGATGTAAATTGGCTTGAAATTAAAAAAAGCAGAATAATGTATTCATATTTCTTCAATGCTTTTTCAGGAAATTTAGAAGCATTCAATAAAATTTAAAAATATCATCGTATTTTTTGATAAATAAACTTGGTATGGTATCGACAAAGGAAAGTTGAGAATCTATAGCTATGAAACATATTGAACTTTTTCCTTTAACCCTTTGGATATAAATGTTAAGTGGTCCTTAAACGAAAATAAATAAAAACTTAAGCCCTTTAAGCCTTGATACGGCCCAAAAATCAAATTTTCCAAAACTAGCCTAAAATTTGTGTAAGCAGAAATTCAAAATAATTAGGACTGAAACCCACGAGGGATTGTCTTCATGAAACAAAAAAAAACGTTGATTTTTTTTTAAATATCCATTAGGGTGGGTACGTTTTTCAAAAAGTTCTCGGATCAAGTTTTAGTATGGTTCCCCTTGTAGGGCATGCCCATAGGGACTTTCATGCCAAATATCAGCTCATTTGGTTGTGAACTGGCTGCGCGCATCAGGGTTAAAGTTTACATGGGAATTACTATGGGAAATTGGAACTTTTTGTTAAAACGCTCCTACAGGTCTGAGAAAATCACGCGCCAACTTCTGGTATGGTCAGGCCTATGGGGAATGGTCTGGAGAACACTTTTCCCGAAGAGAGCATATGGATTCGTTGTCCCTAGACCTGGCGCATCGGCAAACAATGCGATGTCTCCGGAATCAACGGTTTTCCCTGAAAAAGCATAAAATTTTCCTTAGCATGCTATGCAAGCTTGATGAACACCGCGACGCCATACGTCAGGCAGCTACCACGTGGGTGAGAAACGGCTGGACATTTCAATTGCAAGCCATCTTTCAACTAGAAAATGATCATTTCGAGCAGTCCTGATATTATTTAGTCGAATTCTGAATCCATGCATAGCAAATTCGTACTTTTTTGCAAATATTTCAACCACGTGGTAGCTGCCTGACGTATGGCGTCGCGGTGTTCATCAAGCTTGCATAGCATGCTAAGGAAAATTTTATGCTTTTTCAGGGAAAACCGTTGATTCCGGAGACATCGCATTGTTTGCCGATGCGCCAGGTCTATGGACAACGAATCCATATGCTCTCTTCGGGAAAAGTGTTCTCCAGACCATTCCCCATAGGCCTGACCATACCAGAAGTTGGCGCGTGATTTTCTCAGACCTGTAGGAGCGTTTGAACAAAAAGTTCCAATTTCCCATAGTAATTCCCATGTAAACTTTAACCCTGATGCGCGCAGCCAGTTTACAACCAAATGAGCTGATATTTGGCATGAAAGTCCCTATGGGCATGCCCTACAAGGGGAACCATACTAAAACTTGATCCGAGAACTTTTTGAAAAACGTACCCACCCTAATATCCATATAAGGAGCATGCTTGGTAGTTCCCAAAATTCCTCTTGATTGATGCATAGTTTAAAAATTGTATTAATAATGATCTTTTAGTTATATTTTTATTTCTGGATGAGACATGAGTGAGTCATAATTAAAATATATTTTCATGGTTGCTGTCTTTTGAAATCCAAAATGATCAATTTTCTGATTTTTTTAATTCTATTGTTTTTGCACAATAAATGGAGTAAATGTGGTAGATTTTGTTCTATTTTAACTCAAATTTGAACCTTTTGTAAAATCTAAATGTAAATGTTTTCTGAGAGTTGTAAAAATATTAGAAAAATTCTTTTTTTTTCGCAATTCATTAGCAGATAAACAAGGTTGCTGAAAATATTTTTAAAGGTTCATGTAACCCTGCTCTTTCAATAAATTACTCGTTTTGCTAAAACTTCTAATCAATAACTTTTGTCTATCTCGTGTTCTTCAAATTTTTGTAGCCAGTGATTGTTAGTTTTCACATTTTTGCTTTAACTTTGATTTCATTTAAATTAAATTCTGTTCATACAAAAATGATAAATATTCAAGAATATGTAATTTTGAGTGGAATTTTCAAATAGATTTCGTAACTTCGAAAAAGCTGTTTATGAAACATGTACACTTAGAAAAATATATTATTTTTCAGATTTTTTTTATATTTTAATTGTTTTGTGAATCAAAACTAGCATGTGTTTACCCACAGAGAAGTACGGGTAAAAATGTTGCCGCCAAGTAATACATTAATAACAAAAGTTAATGTTCCAAAAATAGTAGTTTATGCAAAAAGAAGATTTTTTCAGCTTAAGATGTATCGAGTTAGATAGATATTCAGGGTTGTTACGGACGGCGCGGATCGCGCGGATGGCGCGTTTCGCGCGGATAGCGCGGATCTGGCGCGGATTTGCTGGCTAATTTTGCTCAGGCGCGGATTTCGCGCGGATGGCAATTTTGATAAATAAATTAATTGAGAGAGATAGAATTTCTTTCAAGTTATTAAGAAAAATATTGTCAGGAATTACGATAATTTGTTTTTTCCTTTGAGTGCAAGAATTTCATATTTTTTATTAATTGAATTTTCTTCTGAAAATGTTTGTTTGTATTTTCTTAGTACGAAACGTGGAAAAATGAAGATGAAGATTATGTAGAAATTATTTTTTATATGTTTCTTGTCATTTCTTAACATCTCCGGCTCTGAATATTTCATTTCTTTTAAGTTTTGAGTAATGATTTTGAACCTTATTTATTTTTAATTTTATACTGAATTTATTAAATTTTTAACGTTGTAAATCAAATATTACAAACTTTTCCCGAAGATATAGAAATTAGAATGTGTAACAAAAACTATTTTTGGGGCTTGTTCTGGTGGGCGCCAAATATGAGCTTGATTGAACGTAACAGAAGCTGACCTCCACTTTAAAATTTTAGATGGAATTTAATCGTAGAAATATTTTTTTTTCAAGATTTTAACATTCTTGGCGAAAATAAAAAGATCAGAACATTCAAAGCTTCTGATATTCAAACAATCGAAACTTTTTTTTGTTTTAATACTTTTTAGGCCGTTGCAATTATTTTTTGAAGTTTATGTCCCTCAACTCTGACCAAAGTCGAGGGGGGAGGCAAAAAAAAATGGGAAATTAAAATTGAATTTACGAGCCACGATTTGAACATTTGAATGAAAAAAGTGTTTAAAAATGCATTATACACCTGTCCAGTTGTTTTGCAATCATTAGTTTCCAAAATACCTAAGTATTGACAAACATGCAGAAAATGCGTTTTAGATTGTTTTTAGTTGCTTTGACTTTTATTTTCATTAAAATTTTGAAGTTCTTTCGATTTTAACAAAAAAAAATCAAAATACATATTAATTTTTGTTCGAAATTTCTAAAATTTCAATTTAAAAAATCTGAAATTTCTAAATTCAAAATTTTAGAAATCTGAAACTCAAAATACCAAAATTTTGAAGATTAAAAAAATCAAAATTAAAAAGTTGAAATTTAAAAACTAAAAAATAACAAATTCAAAACAATATAGAAAACAACAAAAAAAAATCTAATTTTAGTATTCTTAAGCTTTTAATTAAATTCTTAAATTCTTGAATGCCACAATTTTTGAAGTCATTTTTTCTGTTAGAGATTTTGAAATGATGAGAAGACAATATTTTAAATATCGGAAATTAAATTTCTTTCGTAGTGAAATTTTAGCGAGGATTCTGGATTGAAAACTGTATAAAAGTTCGTAGATTTTGAATTTTTAGACTATCGAAATTTAAAATTTTATCTACTTATAATTTTAGATTTGGATTTATTTTTGAGCTTATATTTTTGAAGTTAAATTTTTAAGTTTTTAAATATTGTATTTTCTATTTTGAAGATTTTTTCATGACCTTTGCTTCTACCGTCTCTTTAGGTATTTTTAAAAATGGATTTATTGTTTTCATTCTTTTGGAGCTTTTAAACATAAACCGAGTTTTTTTTTATCAAATACTTTCTGTATTAGTTTTTCCTCATTAAAAAATAAAATTTCTTTAATGTTGATCGCGATATTTTTTTATATGGCGCGGATTTCGCGCGGTTTCGGAATTTAGGTCGGCGCGGATTTGGCGCGGATTTTTTTTCGACTCTCCCGTAACAACCCTGGATATTGTTGTGGCCTGAACCACAACACGCCCTTTTTCCCATATTTACCATCTCTGTTTGGCGATATAAGACAATAATACTTATGTACGTCAACAGGTAAACGCAATGACTAAATCTAGGAGGTAAAATGAGGTTAAGTGGATAGGTAGTCAATTATAATACTAGGGAGGTAGTTGATCTACCGACATGGAAATACTTAATAAAGGTGAGCTCGTCCTTGGACGAGCAGAGTTGAAGTACAACGGAACAAGTGTACATTGTTTTATATTAAAGAAAGTCCGCGATAATAAATATTTAACATTTGGTGTCAGAAGTCAAAAAATGTAGCTGAAGTAAAGTGATTTAAAAAAAAAGGATCATCGGCCAGGAACCCTGCAGTAAACACGGACACGATTGGTAACATATAATAAAAAATACTTTAACAAACATGGAAAATTGGTTGAAATTTGAACACATCGAACTATTTGACGGTTCGGTGCAAAAATTAAAATCCTTTATAGAAATTGTGGATCTTTTTCACGAAATCTATAAAACAAAAAATATAAATGAGAAACATTTCCTTACAGTGATTAAATACTGTAAACTTTCGGAAAATGTACAATATGAATTCAAAAGCGAAAAAAATGATACTTGGGACCAACTTAAATCTTTTTTGCAAGATAGATTTAAACCAAGTTTGAAATTGATGTTGGAATTATTAGACGAAATGAATGCATCATCAATCAAACAAAATGAAACCTTAACTGATTTCATTGCTAGACTTAATTATATTCTGACAAAAATAAAAAACAATTGTGGCTCCGAATTTGAATTATTCCATCAGCATGCCATGGGTAAAGCTGTATGGAAGATAAAAGATTTGTTGTCCATCGACACAATTATTATTTTAGGCCAAGCGTCTACTTTAGACGAAATCAAAATTATTTTGGAAAAATTAAATTTAGGTGACAAAAAAATGTATGGTAAATTTCTACCATTAATTGACAGAGCAGGAAATTTAGAACAATCTACAGCTCAAAACAACGGAGTTCAATATTTTAAATTCAAAAACCATTTTCAACCATGTTTAAATTCTGGGAAAAAGTTCCCCAAAACTTCAATCCCAGGTATAAGGGTAACAATTTTAATCCATTGCACAATAAAAATAATGAAGCAAAACAAGAAAATATTTATAGAATCCGACAACAAAATAACATGAATTACTTTCACGGTAAAAATAATTGGAAATATTTTGTTCCTAAAAGGTAAAACATTCATTATAAAGATACAGAAATTAACCCTAATTATAAGGGTAAAACTTTCGTTCCATTTTTTAAAAACAAAAGACCTTATTTTATAAACAATTACGATAACAACAATAATAATAATATGACAAATGGCAATTTTCAAAATAACAACTCTCGCCACAATGGTTATAATAACACAAATAAATGCCACAACTATAACACAAAATATAATCATTACTGGCAAAACAGTATGCCAAAAAATAAAAATTATTTTGCGAAAAACAATTCAAATGATGAAATCTCGTATATTCAAGCTGAAAATTTCAACAATCCAAATGTCAGCGAAAACCTTTGTGACAATACTGAAAATCCAATTCTACATAAAAATCAAAAAACAGCAGAATATGAAAATTATGGGGAAATAAAAAATAATTCAAAAATGTTCGAGCTTAACGAAAAACAAAATGAGCAAATTAAAATTATAAAAAATGAAGATAAAAAACAATGTCAAAAACTAGATTACCAACAAAACAAATTTAAAAATTATTTCATTGAAAACGAGAAAAATATTTTCTTAAATAAAAATGATCACTTCTACCAACAATTTATAGAATACTTAGATGATCTAAGTAATCAGTATTCTTACTGATAAACAAAAAAAAACACACACACACACAATCATGATAGACATATCTTAACCATCAATTATGTTGATAGCTGGCCAATATCAATTATCAATGAATGTTAAAGATTTACTCTACCTTGATCATAAGAACAAAACATTTTAAATCATATATATTTTTCCGGAGAATACATCTGATTTAAATATAAGTTCAGCAAAAGTATAATAAAAATTCTTTCTAGCAAAAATCTAAGAAAAGCATTCAGCGTGCACAAAAATGAACCAAAGCTAATTTTTTTGCTGAATACAAAATCATTTTCAAAACAAATTATTCGTAAAAAATAAAAATAAATGGTTCAGAACATATAACAGATTGAACAAAGAAAAATGCAATGCAAAAAGCTAAAAGTAAATCAATTCATTATACATAGTATACGAATATTACAAATAATTCAAAAACTAGCAAAATAGTTTCCTAATTTAAAATCATAGTATGTCGAAAAAAATAGGCGAGCAATCAAAGATATCGAAATCAACCTTTTAACACTTCAAATTTAATCAATCGATATTGTAAATATGATTTAAGTTTGATTGATCAATTTCATATATTTATTTTAAAACATAAATTGAAAACCATCATATATTGAATAAATTTCTATTAAGAACACAGCAACATAATTTAATGTACCAATCAAAAAATTCACACAAGATTTATTCATATTTTCCACTTTCAAATCAGACACAAGACATATTCTTAAAGTTAAAAATGTTTTCAAACGAACAATATACATGGAAATCTTTTCAAATAGGTCTACTAATTGCTGTCATAACACAAACATCATAATTTCACTTCATTTAGTATAATAACTCTTATTTTACTTATTTTATTGTAAGTTAGTTCATAACAAAATAAAAATAATACAAATTGTGACTTTATACTCAATAAACATGACTTGAATGATAGTATTAAAAAAGGAACAACAAACAATTTCGTAGTAGATACTTATGAATATATAGATCCCTTAAAAATAACGTTACCAAAAATGAATAAAAAGGGAAAAATCAGTTATTATCCATGAAAATATAAACATTATAGATGTACCAACTGAATTACAAAAAAAAATGTTCAAAAATAATTATTTACAAAAATACATGCATTATAAAAACAATTCAACATACAACATAATTATAAAATAAATACATACACTAAAAACACACATATAAACACAAAAACAAACATCTCGATTATCATTAAACATAGTAAAATACATTTGTAGTTAAGTAAAATAAATACAAAGTAAATAAGTAAAATCTGCATAAGACAAAACTTATTTTTGTAGGGGGAAGGAAACCCCCACGTTCAAATCTTCAGAACCAAACAATTCTATTTATTTGCCATCTCCATCTTCATCTTCATCTAATCGTCGTCGAGATCGTGGTCGTCATCAAAAGATTCACGAAAACGAAATCGTTAACAATCGAAACGGTTCCAAAACAACAACATCAAGACATCTTCAGCACCATCATCACAAAGTGTATTCACACATTTTCAACGCCTACAGTCATCCTGCACATTTCACATTTCAAATATATTTTATTGAAATCTTTCAAATTTTAGGAAATGTAATCAATGTAACTAGCATAATTTTCGCGTCTTTCAATTGTAAAACATTATTTTTGCTGTCTAGAAAAAAACATATTAAATTAAAAGTAAAATTAATAATAGCACAGTAAACAAAAATATGAAACGAATCCATTCAAAATCAGTAAACATAAAAATTGATTTACTACTTTTATTGTATCCTACTAATCCCGAGTAAACCGCGGGTAATCGGTTCCATCAACTAACATTAGTTTAAGTAAATTTTGTAAACAATATGTACCAAACAAAACAATACCGTATTTCAGAAAAAATCAAAAACATCATGAAAACTTATGAAACAAATGACAACAATCTACATAAAACAAAACCTCTACAAATTCAGACAACACATCTATAAATGTCACATAAATAGATTTCAAAGTATTGTAGCACTATTGACAACATTAAATGATAAGATAAAAAAGATCTCTTAGATAATAAAAAACCTTTTCCGAGGGGGATAGTGATGTTGTGCCCTGAACCACAACACGCCCTTTTTCCCATATTTACCATCTCTGTTTGGCGATATAAGACAATAATACTTATGTACGTCAACAGGTAAACGCAATGACTAAATCTAGGAGGTAAAATGAGGTTAAGTGGATAGGTAGTCAATTATAATACTAGGGAGGTAGTTGATCTACCGACATGGAAATACTTAATAAAGGTGAGCTCGTCCTTGGACGAGCAGAGTTGAAGTACAACGGAACAAGTGTACATTGTTTTATATTAAAGAAAGTCCGCGATAATAAATATTTAACAATATGACGACTGATGAAAAATGAAGTTTCGCAACAACATTTTTTGGCAATTGGATTTTGTAAAGTTAATTTTTCATGCTGTCAAGATAAGTGTCAAACTCCAAAACATTATCGAAAAGTACTTTTTCATAGATGTGCTTTAAAGATGAACCACTGAACTTCACTATACTCAAATGGATGCTAAAATAGTTGTTTTTGCGAAAAGTTGTGTAATGAAGCTTTTTTCAGCATTTGTCACCCAAGTTCATTTACCCAACGAGGATCTCCGAAAAATCAATTTCCTTGGAATGTCCTTGTGTTAGTCAATTCACCGTTCAAATAAAAATATCAAAATATACTCATAAAAAATATGGTAATCTGGCAGGTGTTATTTTGGAATGTTGACTATCACCTCTTTTATGATGTAATTTTGTTTAGTAATTTAGATGTAATTTAGACTGAATAAGTTAGATTACACCAAAATAGTGGTAAAAATACACATTTTTAGAGGTAAAATTACATATTTTTGTACCCCTTCCCAGATGTTGTATTACCATGATGTTTTTTCTGCTGTGTATAACTTTGCAATTGTTCCGGTGAAATGTTTAATATACTCATTGATTGAAAAAAATCATTAAAAACTTGAATTGAAAACTTCAGTCCTGAAGAACTTTTCAGCATTTGTATTGAAAAGTATTACCTTTTGAATTCGTAATTTAAAATGTAGATTATATTTTGTTCAAAGTTGCCCGTATCTCTTTAAGACTGCTTTTAGAGAAAATCCCATATTTTTCGATATTTTAAATAAATACTTATGACTGAACTGAATTCATTTGTCTTTAAAAAATTAAGGTCCTATAAGGTCTATTCGATTCTACCGATTTTAAATTTTGAAAAATGGAACGTGCTTGAAATTATCGAAGTTTAGGCGCTTTTCAATAAAGCTAATCAATTGTATCATAATAATAAAGCCATATACATTAGCCTGTCCCAATTTGAGGTCATGTCGAGGAATTTCAGGTGCTCATTTCTTAAATGATAGATTATGATGTCAGGAACAATGTTTTCTTAGACAAGAAAAAATAATAAAATACTTTCTCGCACCTCCTAGTCGATGTACTAAAAAAAGTCACTTTTTGAACAAATTTTCTAAAATCGCTTGGAATTAAAAACTGATTCGATCAGGTGTGTATTATCTCCAAACGATAGGTTTTTGTCCAGAGATTAAGATGCACTATCAATATTGGAATAAATTTAAGTTTTTGGACTCTCCCAGGCGGATTTTTGTTGAAAAAATCGCATTTTTTCGAAACTTTTTTCATAAGTGCTCATTTAATTTAGGGTAGCCTATTTTTCCCAATAAAACCAATACATGCAGCTTGTATGAAATTTCATTGCGATCATTTTTTCCTTTGAGAAAATGCAATTTCGACACTCTAGAGCCGAGATATTTGAGTTTAAGTAAGTAAAAAAGTGCCAATTTTCAAAATTTCTTAGAATTCCGAAGCAAGGCCTACTAATTACATGATGTTGCAAGCATATGAATCCGATTCTGTTATCAAATTTTGTGTAAACAGTGATGTATTGGAGCTAAACCCTTTTGGAATGTTATTTGCGTGTTTAAATCGCTGCAATTTAAATTGCTTGCAAGTTTGGTCATACTTTTCTCGGCTTTCGTTCCTTTTTGATTGATATTTTACTTTAGAACTCTTTATGTTTAAGAAGTGAGCACTTGAAGTTCCTCGACATGACCTAAAAATGGGACAGGCTAATAAACATGCTTTGTAGAAATGTGGAACAAAATCTAATATTATGGAAAGAAACAGCTTATAAACTTGTTATAAACTTATCTTAAAACTAAAATTTTAATTTAAAATTTATTTTCAATGTATAACAAAATTAGACATAAAAATTAGAAACCCAAATCGTATCAGCAAAAAAAAACCCCGATTTCATCCCACTTTTGCACTTCTTTTTCATGCTTCGGTTACGTTTTTCTCCGTTTAGAGGTTTGGCACTACAAATTATGCTCTTACAGCCACCAAACACCGATGATGATGATACAACACACACACACGAGGCTCTTATTGAATTTTGATGTTTAGTGATTATTATTTGCACCATCACCACCCCTCGCCAAAAAAAGCCCGAGTCTCACAGCAAAAAAGCAGCCCAGAAAAACCAACGTGCGTACGTCGAACATCTTCAACTTCAGCAAAGGCCGACGTTTTTTCCCCTGGTGTTCTAAAGAACGGCACGTGACTTGGGCCGTCCAAACTGAAACATAATAACACTACCCCAAAGCCCGCTCGGAATCGTGTGGCCCAGGCAACTCTCGGGCTCGGTGTACGTTTCACTTTTTCGATTTGTGGCGCGTTGCTTTTTTACCTTTTTAATGAAATGATGCACCACCTCTTCAGCAGAGGGAAGATCTCTGATCGGATATTCGTACTTGGCCACGTGCGGCTCGTTGAAATCCATCAGCGGATAACCACCTTCTTTTTACGGAGGTCCTCTGTAATTAAGTGGCCTTTGTTGATACAGGATCAACGGTCATGTTAATAAACTCGACGACGACGGCGGCGTTCGTTCGTTGATATGTAAACATTGCGACTGGTGGATGTCAAACAATATTCCTGTTTTGGCCTCTTGACAGCTGAAGAGTTTTATAGACGAACGAGTGCGGGAGGTCTCCTGGTGGAGTGTTTAATTGAGGGTCGTGGGAAAGGATCGAACTCTCGATAGGAAGGCTGATAACTGGAATGTGCGAACGTTATTTGCAAATTGTGTTCATTTTCCAATCCAAATGTTTGCAAAGTTTCTAATAATAAACATATTATTCGAATTTTCTGGACCTGGAGTCCCAAAATGTACAAATTTTGATTTTCATTAGGAATGGATTAAAAACTATTTTCAATACATCGTATAAAAACAATTAAATTTGAAAAGGGCACAAACCGAAAAAAAGTTCTCCGATCAGGCTCAAAATTTTTGTGGGGTTCCCTGGCCAAAATAATAAGATCCTTTTTTTTTGTTTGGCCATAAGGGTGACCAACACCGTGCTAGGGTGGTCTCAGAAATGGCCATTTTCGTCAATTTTCGTAACAACCACGTTTTAAAAAAAAAAATCATAACTCTGCTCCATTTCACCTGATTTTAGCTGTCTTAGATGCAAATGAATGGTGGTTAGTTGGCCTTTCAAGGAAAAATAATTTGAGAACCAAAAAAACTAGCCAAAGTTGTATGAAAACTTAAAATGGCGTTTTGACCGTGTCTGAACCAAAAAGCCTATGGCTGAAAATATTTTTATCGGATACCTCGGAAAATTTTACGTAACATACTCAAACTCTGGAGGTGTTCATTAACAGGAATTCGAGATATATATTTTTTTTTTTTTTTTGAAAATAAAGACTGGGTTTTCGGCGTCACCCCTGATGACAGTATTCTCAAAGTGTCATAATTTTCTCCATTAAAATGATTTCGCATCGGAAAACAGAATGCGTTTTCGGATTCTTCGGACAATTTTTCATTAAGAGAATGCAAAAATAAATAAGTGAAAAAATAAGTGTTTTTGAAACACAATTTTTAAATATCTCAAAATTTATAGGTTTTTTCATTAGACCAATTTCATATTAAATGTCAAAACTTTCGATTCGTGCTTCGAAATCAGTTTAAAATTGTTTTACCGAATTTCAGGAAAAAATACTGACTTTTTCACAATTTTACCCAAAATTTATATGTATTGATTAAAAAGGATATTTGCTAAGTTAACTAAAAACATTTGTTTTTCTTTTAAATTACATTAGAAACACATAAAATTTGAACACATTAAATATGATTTTAACAAGAAAAATTATGATTAGGGGAAGGTGGGGCAAGACGACCATAAGGGGCAAGAGGAACAATCAATCGTACGGTCGTAATTTTTACAATGTTGATTTTTTCCAGTATGAGAGATTGTTGCTAGCAATGCAATTAGCTGATTCTACTACCACATAACCGCAAAAATGACGTAAACGCCACTGGGCATACGATTAAATTAAGTTTTTTCAAAACCTTTGTTTTCTTATAATATTTGGAAAGTACAAAACAAGGCTTAGGGTACGTTTTAAGGCTCATTTTATCAAAATGCTATTATTCCTAGATTAGTAGTGTCCCTTCCAATGACTTATACCTAATATAAAGTATGGTTTAACTTTTGGTTATTTTTGTTGATAGCTTTTAAAAAATCTTGTTCAGATGGGGCAAGTGTACCATATGGATTTTTAGTTTGGAAAAAAAATACGAATTGCTGCAACAACATATTTTATAGTGAAATAAATACATAAAAACTGGTAAAAAATTGTAAAAAAAATCCATACAAAATAAAGTAATATCATGAAAACTAATAATTTATCATATAAGTAATTTTTTTTCGTGAAAACGATTAAATTTTTAGTAAAATATCATTTTTGGATCTAAAAATAAAAGAAAGGGCCAAAAGTTGCGGATTTTTGTCCTCTAAAACTATTTATATTGGAATCGCTCGAAAAGTACCCAAATGTTTGAAAATCTCCACTTCAAACATTGTAGCATGTCAATACGATTCCCTCGAGCAAGAAACACTGTTGGATGACTTGTTTTTACCATATCTTTATATTTGAGCATAACTTTAGTTTCAGATGGCCCAATGTCACCCCATCTGAGGGCTGAGATTAGGCCAATTTTCAAACGATTGGAATTTAAGGTAGAGGTAATCAAATTCCACCATATTTTGGAAAATAAAATTAGAAATTTATCTAAGAAAAATTCTACAATAAAAAATTGTTTATGCTATTTAATTTTTTTGTTATTAATAAATTACGAGAGGTGTGCCGTTTTTTACCCATAGTCACCCTCACTGACGGTATTGATTTTTTTTTCTGAAAGTGCATGGACCCTGTGTGGCCTACACCAGTAAATATTTTAAATTAATAATCTTGAGAAAATCCTATCAATGTCACCCCGGTTTACGGTACAAACTTATAACACTTCTATCTTTTTATGTTATCAAATTGCTCGTGGGTTTTGGGATCTTCTAGTTCATGATTGAATTTAACATAAAAGGTGCCGAATGCTTTAAAGTGTTAATTTTAGAACATTTCTTTTCAAATTTTATAACATTTTCTTAGGCCTAAAAGGTTCAGAAAGCGATTCTCATTTTGATACAGTTAACATTTCAATGCAATGAAGTTTAAAATTCAAAACAGTAAGAAGACTTTTGTATTTGTGTGTACAACTGACTTCGAAGATATTCTGCCGTGAATTTCAAGTGAAAGGAAATTTACAATCGTGATATGCGATGATATTTCAATAGCATTACAGTTCTTAGAAATAGTTAAATTTTCACCACAAACCCTTATCAAATTTTGATTGACCACTAAATTGCCGAGTCAATACGCGGTCGATCGGAACCATCCATTACTAGCACGGCACACTTCAAACCCCACGACGTGACTTGAAGTCCACGAGGCGGTTTAAAGACGCTGATTAAAAGTGGAGTAACGCAGCTTAATTTGAACCGTTTTTTTCCGCGACCCAAAACGATCCTAAAATTAACTGCGGTTGGCGGCCAAAGTCACGCAACTCACCGCCGACGAAAATCTGGCCTCGCATAGATTGGAAGTAAACGAAGGAAAACAAAACCAAAATATGAGCCTAGTCAAAAGCATCAACCTTAAAAAGCGGTTGCTCTTCGTGAATCAGAAATCAAAAAACCTCACCCGAAGGTGTTTCTTCTCCAAATCAGATTCAGTCGCGACCGGGATTCATGAAAGTAAAAAAAAACTCACCTTACAGCTCTGAAGGGATCAAGCGAAAAACGGGGGTGAGCATCTGAGGCTGCTTTACACTAGAAAGCTGAAATTGAGCAGGGGGAATTGAGTAGAGGGAATTCGAGCATAAGTTCAAAGACCGCCACGCACGGCATGTTCCAAGTAGCAGCGGCACGCGGTGTTTGTTTTAGCAGCCGACCAAAGCGACTAACATGAACGGTTATGAAATTCGGCAAAAATCTTGCCGGGTTTCCTTGCTGAGGGATCGCCCAGAAATGGCGCCGCAGGGCGTTTGATGCGAGAACTTAGCGCTACAGCTGTGGCTGTATTAAACATTGTTTAGAGTTTAATGTGTTCAGTTTTTTTTTTACTTTTCCTTTATTTGACAAAATTGTTGTAACACTCGAAAAATTATTTAATAAAAAATCTGAGGGCTATGAATAAAGGGAACACAATACTTCTATTTATCACTGTTAAAATTTGCTATGACGGTGCTATATTTGTAAGAACACATATTTATAAAAAAGAAGCCATCTGGAAGCAAAAATAAAATGCTCTAAGCACAATACAAAAAAGGACCAACGCTTATCCGGTAGTTAATTTAAGGTGTTTCCATAACTAATAAAGTGAAATCCGTTTCGCCTGGAGAAAGGTTCGGTCGCCGTGATAACCTCAAATTTGCACAAAATAAACCCTAGCTATACTTTTCTCCCCCGTGCAAAAGACAAAAATAAAAAGAAAAATACGAAGAACCAGACCGCAACTTTGAAATCCAACGGTAACGGTCATTATTCACGACGCGGGTCGCTCTCCGAAAACGATCAAGTGGTGCTAACAGATATAAATCACTTCCAATTCCAAATAAGCCCGGGGAGTCCCTCAAGAAAGCAAAAAAAGGTAAACCCGGTGCCGGTGGTAGAAGCCATGTCCCGGAGGGCCCGGCGGTCACCACAAGGCGCCCTGGCCACGGCGGTGGCGCGTCGGTGGCGTGTGCTTGAACCAACACAACAGTTTCATTCAGACCGAAACCTCAACTCGACGTCGTCGTGCTATCTTGTCGCACCCGCCATTTTGACGTTCCGAGAAAAACGCGTTTTTATGTTTGACCTTGAATATTCAAAAACGAGAGCACGCAATGTAAACAATAACAAACACGTTTTGTTTGGCTCACCATTCTGTGCATTGTCCCAATGTTTGGTTGAAGTTGGTTGTTGGAGTCCCGAGTTATAATTACAAATGTTTACGGTAGTTTAGCTTGTACGTGCGACAAACGCATCCTGACTTTCCTGGCCTGAAATCCCTTTGGCCTTTTGTCGCACTTACATCAATTTTCATGGAGTGACAAGATAGCACGACAAGATTGAAACTACTTTCATATGTAAAGTGACAAAAATGCACGGAGTTTTTTCGGTTTTTGTTGAATATCTCAGGATTGAAATCGAATTTTGGGGATCTGTGAAGGTCAAAAGGTGAGGCATTGTGAGCTGCACAAAATGGCGTTCTTAACTCAATTTGGCCCAAAATGCACGTACGACAAGTTAGCACGATGGCGACGAACTCAGCTGTGCGAGAGGGATCACCCTCTATAACCTAGAGCGTAAATATCATCAACACTATATAAATTTTCTAATTTACTTGAGGGTGTATTCCGACGCCACGCGAGACGTCCTCCGGGGTCCAACGCAACCCCTTTCCTTCTGGCCGGACTCTGCTAGGACCCAACTCATGCATAACGGATCACACGCACGCCGACCGAAGGACCCCAAAAAGAGCAGTTCAGCAAAGGGGTGTATTTAAAAGGAGTAGGAGAAGAAGTTGGACGTCTTTTTATACAGAAATCATTGAGAACAACGTCTTCGGGCGGTGGAATTTTAAATTTAGTCACTCCAAGTTGAGAAGTTAGAGTGGTATTTATCGAGCAGGGGAAGATAGAAACAATGGATGCAGGGAATGATTTATCCCGGGAGCGATTTATCGTTTTATTTGAGCTGAGACAGTAGAAATTGAGATTCATTAATTTAAACGATTGCCTCACTAAAACAAGATTTGACCAGAAATTGTTCACAAATAATAACTGAAAACTTTATTTATTTCAAAATATCAAACAATCCTGGCAATCCAATTTGCGTTAGTCTCATCTTCCGATGAAGGGTAAATTTTGTCCCATTTTTCATTTGTTTCCAAAAATGTTGTTTAGAAATTGATAATGGAAAAAAACTATGTTAGAAAAATATTTACCTGGATCAATTCTTTACAGTTCGACAGCCAACGAAATGTCTCATCAAAGTTTACCGCTGTAAATCGAATACACTTCAACAAAACAGCTGCAAATTTTCAAGACTGACTTTTATAAGGCATCGCAAACCTTGTTTGATATTGACAAATAAAAGATAAAAAGTTTCTCAAAATAAACCTAGGTCGTTGCAAATATTTTTTAAAGTTTATGTCCCTTGCCTCTGGCCAAAGTTGAAGGGAGCAAAAAAAATTAAATTAATTGGCTAGGTTTCAACATTTCAATGAAATAGTCTTGAAAAAGTGTTTTAAAATCAGTGCAATTGTTTTAACATCATTAGTTCACCAGCAATACAAGCATTGAAGAAAAAAACTTTTTGCGAAAAAAAAAAAACTTTTAGCGGAACGGTAGATTGAAATTTCACAAAAGTTCAAAATGTTTTTTAATTGTTTCAATCATGCCAAAAATGATTACAAAATAATACATAATGTAGCTTTCAACGCGGGAAACTACATTTCAAATTGTTTACAGTTGATTGTACGTCTTATTTCATAAAAATTTTGAAGTTTTTTGAAATAGTAGTTTATGCAACAAGTTGCAAAAAAAGGATTTTTTCAGCACGAGTCGTACCCATTTGAGTGCTGAAAAGTAGAACTTTTCAGCATCTATTTTGAAAAGTGTTGCTATTCGATTCTGTTATTTTTGGTACAAAAAAGTAGGCTATTTCGTCGTTCAAGAATGACAGGAGTAAGTAGTTTCACGACGGAATTGCAAAAATATATTGCTTTGCGCATATTCAATTTTATTAATTATTTTTCAAAATATTCGCAGTATAAAACTAATAAGTTTTATTCGAAAAAATTTCACTAGCGTTTATTTTGCATTATTTTTATTCAAAGTCAAAACAATATTTGAAGATCTTGGCAAGTCAAAATACGTAATGGAACTTGGAATAATTATCCTTATTTGAAGTTTTATTTATTCCTTAAACCACTACATTTTCAAATGATTCAATCCATCCTTCAAGAATTTCTTTGAAAAATAACTTTGATTTTTCTTGACAAAACTCATACGAACGTTTAAAAACTTATTAAAATCTGTTTTGTAATGTATATTTTCTTTAATTGTGAAATTACGACAGTTTTTGACACATTGATTTTTTATTGTAGTCGCTGGAAAAAATATTTTCATATATTTATAGATGATTTTTGTTAATATTTCGATGCCTCTGTGCTCTTTTGTACTAGCTGGATAGGAATCCCAGCAAGCTTAGAATAAGAGAGCACAGAAGCATCGATATGCAGAAACTAAACTGCAATGATATTGTTATCACTTTTTGGAGACTTATAAGTATATGTATCATAATTTTGCAAATCAAGCGTACAATTCATAATTTAGATTATTTATAGCAGAATCTATCGGAAAAAAATATTTAAAAGTTGGGACGAATTCAGTATAAGCCACAAGAAATGTGAAATTTCACGAATTTCACGCGTTTCGTGAAATCGTGAAAATTTACTAACTCTAAAAATAACTGAACCCTGCTAGAAATGATCAATTTCACCTCATTTTTGATTCATTATTTTAAAAATTAAGAACTGTTCATAGCTACATTGCTCATTATTGAACAAAATTGAGAAAAGTCGAGAAAATGTTCCTAATAATTCCAAAAAGTTGGTTGTTGAAACACACACAAAAAATCGATAACGGCTGTTTTGTTTTTCTTTTGCTGGGAACTGATCGTGTCAAAAAGAACGTCAAAACTGAATTAATAAAATTATTCTTTTTACAAGGTGCACAATCTCGTTTAAGTTTTTCGTAAACACGTTTCAAAGACTTTAAATTACTGTTGGAAGAAAAGAGTGAAGAAAAAGATGATGTTTTTAGTGACGATGTTATAAATTCTGTAAAATTTCAAACAGTGGACGAATCTTTTCGCCATCTTCAAAAAAAAAATGTTCTCTGGAACACGGACTATGAGCTCATGAGGTTTTTGAAACATGCAAAAATTGTTAAGGGGCTCAAAACTGGCAAAAACCAAAACGCACCGATTTTACGGGTTAAATCCAATTTAAAATTTAATGTCAAAGCGCCAGGTCCTGTCGCCACCAATCAAGCTCATATTTGGAATTCAGGCTCAGTACACCTAGAGGATCATGCCCTGAAATGCCCACAAAATTGACCCGTTTTGTTACATCCTAGTATATGAGGAAAAATTAAAAAATCAACGGTTTTATTGGAAAAGATAGGAAGGAAATCCAAAAGCATTCTTTAAACAACACTAGAAATTCGAAGGATTATTTTTGGTTAAGATTCAAATAGCTCGTTGTCAGATACCCAGCCAGTACCAGCTGTTTTAAAAATTCAACCTGAACAACTGTTCGCATTGTAATTATGTCTCACTTTAAACTTGCAAACCCCGATCCCGACAATCCAAAAAGGGGTGATTACACCAATCGATGTCTGTAATGATACCAGTAATGTCGTTCTCAACCCATAACAGAAAAAACGTCAGAACCCCTTCTTCCGCTGCCAATTGACGAAACTGGGTTGTCGTCAACGTTGTTCTCTAGATACCACATGTGGTGAACCAACTCGATTAAATTTCAATTTTTGCATCACGCGTTTTTCACTCTTTGAAACAACATCAAACGACTATGCTCGGTCGCTCGGGTTATGTTTATGTTGCGCAGCTCCGTTCAATGCTCTCTCTCTCTCGCTAAATCTTCAGCTGTTTTCGACAGTCCACGGGACTTCCCCGCAAACACATTGATGCGTTTTTTCTTCCTTCGTTCTCTTTTTCATGGTCTTTTAGAGATCATGATTAGAGTGAAATTTGAAATTGAAAAATTATAAACCCTAGGTCCTGGGCCTAACAAGTCTGGCTCGGCACAAGCATAGCTGGGGTGAATTCTGAGCAAGCACTCACTCCCCCTGGTCGCTAATGAGTGCTCTGGAAGAAAACGACTCGTAAATGGCTCTTCAATGGTGCAAATCGTGATTGCAAAACATGCTGTGAAGCGCGGGATGTCAACACTTGACGACGCACTTGGTAGGCTTGTTTCCTCGTGCAGTGTGTCGTGGGTGGAGAAATTTTAAAGGGGCTCTGTGGACAGTGATGGTGTTGAAAAGGGTGATGCTGCGAAGGCAGCTCGAAAACAATTTGTTTTATTATTCATGCGTAAGAATAACATTATTTACATTTTAAGCAGAGCAACAATGAGGTCCTGCTGGGAGACAATTTGTAATGGAGAGTTGGAAAAAAATATTTTACAAAAGTTGAAGAATTTGTTTATTTTTAATGATTTAGTTTTAAAATATCTAAAATGAGTGCTGAATAGTACTTTTATCGAAAACTAAATCTTAATGTTTTTTTTAATATTTAGAGTTTGAAACTTACCTTATGGTATGACATTAATTGCCGGGTGACTTTGAAAGGTTGGAGACGTTTTTTGGAACATGAAAAATAAGAAAAAAATATAAACAAAATTTACGTATTCATAACGAGCCAGTTTAAAAAGTCTCTAAAGTACCTCAAGAAGAAGTTTTCAAACAATTCTGAATAGTTTCAAAAGATAGTTAACTACAATTATGAAAATATTATGAATAGAATTGATTAAATAATCTTAAAGTGATAAAGTGATATGAATTCTACAAAAGCCTTTCAAGATATCTACAGCAAAGCAGTTTGGACCTCGACAGAATAAATTTCTCTTCAAAACTTCTTCAGGAGTTTAGAAGAGCACTTTCTCAAGAGAGTTGCATTCTACCACGATCCATGCTGCTATCCTGTAGCTTCGAGAGCTCTTATCGAACTCCTGAAACATTTTGTTACTTGGGAGATTTCATGTGTAAAGCTTTATTGAAATTGATATCTAAAGCCGTGACCGTGGTGTAGGGATAAGCGTGATTGCCTCTCACCCAGTCGGCCTGGGTTCGATCCCAGAAGGTCCCGGTGGCAAATTTTGAGACGAGTTTGTCTGATCACGCCTTCCGTCGGACAGGGAAGTAAATGTTGGCCCCGGACTAACCTAAAAAAAGGTTAGGTCGTAAGCTCAGTCCAGGTGTAGGAGTCGTCTCCCTGGGTCCTGTCTCGGTGGAGTCGCTGGTAGGCAGTTGGACTAACAATCCAAAGGTCGTCAGTTCGAATCTCGGGATGGATGGAAGCTTAAGTGTAAAAAGAGGTTTGCAATTGCCTCAACAATCAAACCTTCGGACACCTAGTTTCGAGTAGGAATCTCGAAATCGAGAACGCCAAGGCAATGCTGTAGAGCGAATAAATTGATTTTTTTTATATCTAAAATATTGTCAGGCATTTTCAATCGAATTTTGTTGAATTGAGCTTTCTAAGTAACTTATACTTTTGTTCTGATGGCATCAAAATTATGTTGAAAAACTATTTGTAATGAATTCGGATCAAGCTTCGAAATTTTGGTTTGCTTAACTGCTTATGTATCTATATTAATTTTATTTAAAGGTAATAAGGCGATGGGAAGTCAAAAAAAAAACAAAAAAAGTACAATAATTGAAACTACAAGCCAAAATTTCAACACTTCAATGAAAAAAAAACAATTGCACTTAAATTCCCAAATAGAAAATTGATTAAAAAAAATGTTTTTGTCCCTCGATTTGTCAAGCTGATCTTGAGACAGAACCAGTAAAGCATAGACGGTGGAGATATGTATCTAATTTGGGTTCAAATTTGATAGGTTAAAAAAAAAACCTAAAATTTTTTAAATTCCGAGTTAGGTTGGTTTTGATCAAGTGTCATCCCATTTTTTGGCAACAACCGATTTCTCCTACCTCTGATTTTTATAACACCTGTTTGGAAACATTTTTATTCAGATTTTGGCAAATTCCAACAATTTTGCTACTAACAATTAGTGTTTTTAGAAAACTCATTATCATATTTGTTTTCATCCATCAAAAACTAGCTGGGCTCGGTTGAATAAAACAAAGATGAAAACGATTATCTCAACCGAAAAAGCTGTTTGAGTAATAATTAATTACATGAATAATTCATAAATCAAAGCCCTAAATCACGAAGAAAATGTAGCTTTGATGTTTGTCTTCTATTACGTTCGTTACGTAATAAATGAATGGTCCCTAAGCCTCTCCTGAAAAATTAATTGTATATTACGTGAATTACGGAACTTGAGTTTTGGTGGCTACAGAACAACAAAAAATAAAAGGAAAAAATACAATTTCAAATAAATTTTGAACCAACTTGGAACATTGAAATTACTTTAAAAAACACTTTAAGAAAATCTGATATAAGCAACATGCTACTGAAAATGAGATGCGACTATATCAAACATAATAATAAAAAATACTCTGATCTAGTTTGTATCTTTATCTATTTCTATCCCCTATCTCATGATATTTTAATTAGTATCTCCTATTTTTTTACTTTTGCTTTTTTTAGAATTAAAATTTTTGTATTTTTTAATCCGTCTGAAACTTTGCCATTTTGCATCATACAAAAACGATGCATGAAAATTAAAAAATCTGTACCTTTTGAAGGAATTTTTTGATCGATTTGGTGTCTTCGGCAAAGTTGTAGGTAGGATACGATGAATTTTAATTTAACTGTTTGTCACTTAAACTTGATTTGCAAAAAAAAACTATTTTTTTATATGTTTTAGAGGACATCCAATGCAATCTTTTCAGAAATTCCCAGGTTGTGCAAAAAATCTATGACCGAGTTAAGAATTTTTGAACCAATACTGATTTTTTCAAAAAATTCGAAATTCTTTTCGCAAAAAATTTCAACTTAATTTTTCGATCTAAAATCAAATTTGCAATTTTCAGGTAACTTTTTTGAAAATAGTCGCAATTTTTCATTTTTAAAAATTAGTGTACATGTTTGCCCACATTAAAAAATATATTTTTGAAAAGCTGAGAAAATTCTCTATATTTTGTTTTTTTTTAACTTTGTTGACATGACCCTTAGTCGCTGAGATATTGCCATGCAATGGTTTTTAAACCTTTGTAAGGCGATATCTCAGCAACTAAGGGTCGTATCAACAAAGTTCAAAAATCAAAATATAGAGAATTTTCTCAGCTTTTTAAATAGGAAAATTGATGTTTTCCAAGTTCCACCCAAACAAACCACAATTTTCTAACGTCGATATCTCAGCAACTAATGGTCCGTTTTACAATGTTAAATAAAAAAAAACATTGGTGAAATTTTCCGATCTTTTCGAAAACAATGTTTTCAAAAAAGTTTTGTCAAGACTAACATTTCAATAGGGTCAAATATTCAATATTACGCCTCTTTAAAATATTAGTCTTGGTTTAATTTTTTTGGAAATAAGTGAAGTTGAAAAATTTTTGCGACCAATATTTCGATTTTTTGAAAAAATCTGTATTGATTAAAAAAAATCATACTCGGTTAAAGATTTTTTTTTGCACAACCTGGAGATTTCTAAAAAGTCCTCTAAAACATATCGAAAACTGATAAAAATACAAATAATGTTTTTTGCAAATCAAGTTTTAATGACAAAAAGTTAAATAAAAAATCACCATTTTTTTACCGTGTATCATTTTTTCCAGTGTAGTCCGTATATATACCTACAACTTTGCCCAAGACACCTAATCGATCTAAAAATTTCTTCAAAAGATACAGATTTTTAAAATTTCATACATTATTTTTGTATGGACAGCTGCCAAATTTGTATGGAAAATTATATGGACAAACTAATGATGAATGGCTTCTTTGAGCATACCAAAGGAATCAAAAAAGTTTCAGTCGGATTAAAAAAATACAAAAAAAACGAATGACCGATATCTGAGAGAACTGCTCTTATTCCTTAGTTACAATAATTGCTCCAAAATGGATTCAGATGTAACACACAGCTGAAAGGAACTCTATATGTACAGCAAGAGAACTTATTTGTATCATGATCATTCATAAATAAAACAAGATTGAATTGAATTGCCCAAGTAACGTTTTTAAACCAACTAGCCACCACCAAGTTTTATTAAGGTTTTATTGTAGCATCTTGATTGCTTAATAGTTTTATTTGGGCATTCACCGCAACGAACAAGCAAGAGCTAATTAATAGGTTCTAACAAGGTTTTATGCCTCGGACATAAAACCGGGAGAAAATAAAAGCCGACTGGCTTTCAATAAGGTTTTATGAAAGTTTTAATAGAGGCTTGAAAACCAGATGGCAATGCCATGCCAAACGGTTTTATCGCATGCTTTGTTAAAACCAAGGGTGTTGTAGCTGGCAAGTGCCATTAGAAATGCAAAAAGCTCACTTAAAACCATAAGCTCCTAATAGAGCATTTATCGCGGCCAAAAAGCAGTGCATAAATATGGCGCTAAACGCGTGCTCTGATTGAATATGATTGACCACCATCTTGGTAAAAAAAATTAAAGATCATAAATTTGATGAAAACACACAATTATGATGAATTTGTGACATCGTTAGCATAGCCACAGAAGTTCAAACATAATTTGAACATTTTTTGCAAAGATTTGCAACACCATTTTTTTTACATTAAAAACTATGACTACAAAATAATGATTTTTGATGAAGCGAGTTGATTTTTTTGGCTCTATCTCCCCTACAATCATCAATAAAATTTTAACCGCAGCTGAATTTGAGCCACCAATTTCGAGAAATAAGGTTTAAAATTATTTCAATTACCTCCAATATCTATCATATCATCATCACCATTTTTGACAACCATCTCCATAATTTCATTTGGCAAGACGAAGACTCATTTTTTTGCCAGAATTAAATCTGTTTGTCATAAGACGCATGAAGACGTATGAAATGACATTTTCCCTAACTCCTAACAAGGTTTTAACAAAAGCTTTATCAAGGCTTTAAGGAGGTTGTTAGGATTTCGTTGTAAAGCCTTGAACTCCTATGTGGGTTTTATAAATAGGCCGTAACAACCTTTTGCGGAGGTCCTTTTGGGTTTTAAGTGAGGTTTATCGGGGTTCTGGGGAGGCTGTTACGACTTGGTGGTTTTAATGTTGGTTTTGGCTGATAGGTTTTATAGCGGTTGTGACAGCTTTGATAAAGCTTAAAATGTTACTTGGGTGAATAAACTTAAATAATATATTTTAATTATTATGTAGGTACAGTAATAAAAAAAATGCAGAAGGATGGAATTGATTGCAAAATGTCATTCAAAAATCAAAAGAAAAATAGATTTTTAAAGCTTTTTAATTGGTAAATTTCGTAGATTGAGTAATACATATTTTTTTCAAAATAAATTTCATTCAGAAAAAAAACATAAAAACACGTTGCTTACTAACGAAACGAAACTATTGGCACTACGCCCCCCGGGGCATGGCCTTCCTCTAACGTGGGATTTCTGCTCCAGCGCCTCTGACGAGACAGGAGAAACCGGGACCGACGTTTTACTTCACCATCCGATAGAAGCTCAGTGGATAAGGCGGGAATCGATCCCGCGTCTCATAGCATCATCGGGATCGGCAGCCGAAGCCGCTACCCCTGCGCCACGAGACCCACCCACGTTGCTTACTAAACTTTACTAAATAACACAAAGTTCACTGCTTCTCAAGTCTTTAAATGGTATATATTCGTTAAAAGCTTAATTTACCGCATCGAATTTCCATAAACAATGTTGAAATTATCCAAATTATATTGGGATATAATTACATTCTACAAAAAAAGCACCAAACGCCACCCGCCAAACACACCATAATTAACCGGTCCAGTGACAATGTTGTGCTTTCATCGCGTGTCATTCAATCATCAACCCGGCAAACATTTGTGTTTTGCTAAACAAAGTATCTCTCTCCCGCGCGGGCAGCATTAAAGCCCCGCCAATCTGCGGCACCATGTTTGCAGACAAATTTACGCGCTTTTTTACCCGCGAAATTCGTCATCATCCCAGGGCGTTTGAGAATTTCCCACGAGCGAATTTTCCTCTTTGAAGAATGCGCGAGCGCGCTATCGGTTTTACACCGCCGTGGGAGGCATGTTTTGTGAGTTGGGGGTTTCTCAGAATCTTACAGGCACTGTAGGTGAAGAGGGGGACGGGGAGCAATAACAACAACCATCAACCATCATCGAGCAATCGGTAGCAGAAAAAAAACGATTCAGCAAATTCTCCCACAAGCCATCTCACACGCCGTTGATTTCTTGCATAATAAGTCCTTGGCGGTGGTGTTTATGCTGCTGCTACTGTACGTGCGCTATGCTCCGAGGAGTGATCGCCCACAGCTATTTATGGACAGACGGAGCACATCAGCAGAACGAGAAAAAAAAATCCTAAGGTAGGATAGAAGCACATCATTTCGATTGGTCGATCATCCAGCAAAGGTTTAAAGGTTTTATGCAGGAGATTCTTGCTACTGCACTTTAGCAGCAGCCTCTTCCGAGCCAGATTTGCCCCTGCAGCATTGGTTTTGCACAACCCAACCCAAGGGAGCGGAGAGCAGGCAAGCAAAAGGGGTTCAAAGTCCGGAGGCAGTTCTTTATGGGGAATTGGACGTCCTGGCCTGTTCCCACGCAATGAAGGACGACGACGACGGTGAGGGCGATGCCCATTCGTGTGGTCATCCCGGGCGTCCAGAAATTCCAGTAGCTTATTACATATTATTACCAACAAAAATTGGAAACATCACACACTCATCGGGGAATCGTCTTGGGTCGATGATGGGACCTGCCGGGACTCCTACATGCCAAATTTTGAAGGCAATTATCTTGGGAGGTTTAGAGGCACAGTGGGTGAGATCAGATCAATAATATTTTAAAAATACAAAAAAAAACTTGTTGTAGAAGACTTGGTGTTCCCTAACTAAACCAATAAATCCATTGTGCGATGATATGACGAAATACTGGAGCAATTATAGCCCAAAAAAATATTTTTCGGGTACTTTTTTACTCGACCCTATCCAATTTCAATACAATTTAATACACGCTTATTTTATAAGATTATTTGATCATAAAGTTTCAAAGTAAAATTTAATGGCTCACTGTGCAGCATTCGTCCGTCCTAATGCGTCTGAGATTGGAGTGGTGGAATGCCTTCGCCTAATTTTTCCTAATCCATAAAAACAAAGGCTCACACGGAGGCTAATTTGGGTCCCCCTCTTATTCTTCCTCCTTATCCTCCTTCTCTCCAGATCTGCCAAAATTCACAAAACTAGAACTGTTGCCGGCATCCCATCATCGCCCGTTTCGGTTTGGTTCCCACACCGCGGTTCAGCAGAGATCAGAACTGCATTAGTGACGTTCGCCGAAACGGGCCCCAGTTTTTTTCTTATATCTTATTTCCTTACGAGATAAATGTGATGCATCTCCCCGAGATTTGAGGCTCCTAAGCAGATACCGATCCTTGGAAGCACCTACACCTACAATTTGGCGCTGGAACTCCAACCAGAAATCGGTCGTAAAGGGGGCTGTCCGTTTTGCTCTAATTTTTAGTTTGTTCTCGGCCTTTGAGACACAGTGATTTTGAACCGCCGACGCGCCGCCGTTGAGCACGGCGTGGAAATTGGCCAGTATCGCGTGCAAAAATCGACCGTTGGAACAGTACAGGTTGGTTGTAATGGACTGGGGATTGGAAAAAAATACGCATTATTTGACTTAATTTCTGTGACTTTCAATTGGTGACGGTCATCAAAAAATGCTGGTAAAAATGGTTATAAAAGTTTTTGTCAATCCTCCTTTAAAGAGTTACATACATGTAAATCGAAAAAAATGCAAAGGTTGGTGTAAGCACACATTAATACGTTTTTTTTTTTAATTTTGTTGCAGGACATTAAAATATACATTTTCATCTATTAACAAAATAAATATGAAGACATTTGGATGTACCATTACCGAGATATATGTAGCTATTTTAAGTTAGCAGTTTAAAAAAACGAGTGCTACGATATATCAACACTGCGTTGACCAAATCGGCTCAACATTTTGGTGAAGACTCGTTAAACATGACGAAGGCCGATTTTCAAAACTTAATTTAAAAAAAAAATGCTGATTTTTTTTTGTTTTTCATATGAAAAACCGTCTGTTTTTGATTCGCCATGCACACGGGATATGTCTTGGGAGTCTTCACCCCAAATTTCAGCCAATTTGGTCCATCCCATCTCGAGATATCGTGGCACCCGTAAATCAACTCGGTGTTCAGAGAAAAACGTTCACAAAGTTTGACAGTTCGCTTTGCGCATGGCAAAATTGTGAACTTATATCATCTCTTTCTCAGTTTAATCAAGAAATAACTGCACGAAACTTTCAGGAGTGATTGAAAATCGTTTTTTGAATGAAGGTAGTGAATTTTCTGTAACGTAAAATTTAGTGATTTTCAACATGTATGTAACCCCTTAAAGGTGCACCCAGCAACGAAGGAAGTTGTTATCTTCTTATTCCAAAATTGTCAAACTTACGGACCAAATCCTGCAACAACGTGATTGTAAAAATATTCAAACTATGTTGTAAATTACTTTGTGGTCAGTACATTAGGGGATGAATAAAAAAATATTTCAATAGTACCCGTAGTTTTTAAGATACTAATATGTCTGTTGCAAAATTCTGGGTGCAATAACTCTGGTTGATGTGCACCGTTAAAATCAATCCGAAAATCTGGCAAAGTTTTTTTTTTGTTTTTCAATCAGCAATCAGCTGAAATCAATTTTAAATGAATTCCCCTGCATTTTAAATCACTTTTAGCATGTTTGGGTTAAGGTTTGAAAACATCTTTAAAGTTAAAAAAAATATGAATGCAAAAGTTTTTTTTTCGATAAAATTTTGGTTTTTGTCAAATCGTTTAATTTTTGTAATGATTGCAAAACAACTGAAATAGTGCATTTTAAAACACTTATTTTTTATTCAAATTAGGAGACAATGGTTTGCTATTCCATTTTTTTATATTTGTTCCCACCTCCTCGAGCCAGAGCCGAGGGACAAAAATTTTGAAAAAAAAAAATACATCGGAATAGCTAAATTTATTAAGTATCTAATTAATCCATTAGGATTTTAGCAGCAGTTTGCTTAATTTGTTCTAGTTTCTGTAAATATCAGATGAAACTTTTACAAGAATGAGTAATTTTTTGGAAATTAAACTTTTTATATTTTTTTATTATGATAAAATATGATGTAGTTTATAAACAACCAAAGAAGACATTTTGCATCATTTGTTCAAATCAAATTATTCGCTCTACAGCATTGCCTTGGCGTTCTCGATTGCGAGATTCCTACTCGAAACTAGGTGTTCGAAGGCTTGATTGTTGAGGCAATTGCAAACCTCTTTTTACACCTTAGCTTCCATCCACCCCGGGATTCGAACTGACGACCTTTGGATTGTTAGTCCAACTGCCTACCAGCGACTCCACCGAGGCAGGACCCAGGGAGACGACTCCTACACCTGGACTGAGCTAACGACCTAACCTTTTTTAGGTTAGTCCGGGACCAACATTTACTTCCCTTCCGACGGAAGGCGTGATCAGACAAATCTCGTCTCGAAAAATGCCACCGGGACCGTCTGGGATCGAACCCAGGCCGACTGGGTGAGAGGCAATCACGCTTACCCCTACACCACGGTCCCGGCTTATCATTTGTTCATCCATACCATTTTGGCAGCATACCATACAAAAAATGTACGGAAATACAATCACAAACGGGGTCACTGTTTAGTTTGACACCTCTTTTACACGGAGTTCACACACACACTACCAAACGTTTGTTTTGATAGTGTGCATGAGGCTCGAGTACAAAGGGACAGTTCGTCACTTTTTAGTTTGACCAACACAGTAAAAAATAATGTAAATTTGGAAACAGTAATTTTGGAAGGTTTAATATTACCTTTTTTATGATGTAATTTTACCTCAATTTAGACTGAAAAGTAGCATTACACCAGCAAAGTGGTAAAATTACACATTTCTAGAGGTAAAATTACACCTTTTTTCTGACATAAAAGATGTCACCATACATAAAAGATAAATGTCGAATGGACAATAAAATAAAAATAACAAAATAACAAAATAATAACAAATCTTTTAAAGTTATTGACATACATGGTAAGGACCTTCCAGGGTGTCAACCAAAAACTAACTTTGTCGGATGACGTTGTAGGGCTTTGATGTCTTCGGCAAAGTTGTAGAGGAGAAAATTTCATGAAAAATTGTCCAAGGCGCCAAATTTGTAGCTCTTAATCTACTCGAGATATACGCCATTTTTGCAAAAATTGTCCAAAAAAGCACTTTTTTGGTGATAACTTAAAATTTTAGCATTTTAGCGGCCTACAATATGTTCTGAAGAGTTGTTTATGACATAAAGTTACACATCTTTGCCGAAGACAGCAAAATGTTTTGAGCCTTTATTGAGGAGTTATAACAATTCCCAAGTAACAATTTTAGTTTTGTTGTAGTTTTGAAGAGGTTGTACAGAATACTTCGGAAAATGTATGAGAGATGCTTTTTAGTCCCACATTCTGAGTTAAATACGAGTTAAATAAGCAATAAAGCCAAAATGGACTATTTTAGGAGGTTAGCCAGAGCAAAAATGAAGAGTTTCATGAGACAGAATAATTTTATTGTATGCTTTATTGATGCTTTAAAGAGCTCTACAAGATACGAATTAGGCTGTCTAGCTGGGAAATAAGTTTTGTTGTAGCCTGAAAGAATTCTTAAATTCTTATAACAGAACAAAATGCATTTTCAATTACTCTGCAAGGAAACCAAAAGCCTGTATCGTAGACTGAAAATCATGCATAATTATTTTATTGAAGGCAATGATTCTTCTTCTAAACTGAACCAAGAAAATACTTATGGTCGACATTAATTCACAAGTCAATAATATTAAAGCCATAAATATCAGTGATCAAATCTCTCATGTAATGCACTGTAACGGTAATGCCGAAAAAAATCATCGAACATTTTTATGAGATAGTTCGAAAAAATGGTACGCGCCTTCTCAAATCATTAGAAAAAGTTTGTTATTTTACCTAAAAAAATATTTTGCTCAAGAATTCAACATGGCTACGCTTTTCAGTAACATTATTCTTTAGGCAATATGGCGACATTTATTAAATATACTTATTCTTGTTTGAAACTGTTTTAAATTAATTTCTTCTTTAAATGCTCTTTCTCAAAACTGACTAGGAATAACTTGTTTTAAGAGTGATTTATTAAGGTTTCAGTCAGGATAATGTAGCTTTCTACGGGTTTTATTCAAGATTCAATCGCCTAAGCTGAGACCGATCCGACTAGAGAAATCGCCAAAATTTCACAACAATTCAATAAAAAAACAACAGCGTTTGTTCGTTGTAATGGTGTTTTTATTACATAATATACACTAACCAAGCCACTTTATATACAATTCATTGTAAACACTATTACAATCACAGGTTGATAAGCGCTGGACTGTCCTGAAGAATAGCTTATTTTCACCTTTTCATCTTGTAGTTGATTATACCTTTGACCCCACCTGTACAACATACACTGGACAAATAATATTACTTTTTAAACGTTTAAATTATCTGTGAAACAAAAATCTTAACTGAAATTAAAAAAAAACTCAGCTTAGCTCACTCAAACAGCACCAGCAAATTGCAAATGACAGCGCGTAGCAATACACGGCATAAAATCTGGATGGTTTTGTATAAGAAAACTTGCAGAATTCAATGTTTTAGCAATTTCTTTTTGAAACCCATTAGCACTTTAAACTGTTCTGATCAAATCTTGAAGGTTTTCATTAAAAAGTCTGCGAGAAACACTCTACAAAACAAAATGTGTAAAACGCCATGTTACACGGAGAAAAAAGAGTTCTCAAAATCGTGAACAAGCGTTCATGAAATTCGGAACCACGAACAAAGTGTTCAAATTTCATGGTACGTTTTTCAAAATCGTACCATGGAATTTGAACACTTTGTTCGTGGTCCCAAATTCATGAACGCTTGTTCACGATTTTGGGAACTCTTTTTTCTCCGTGTACGATATTATAAATTGCGAAAAAAACATAATTATGTAACTAACAGGATATCGATGCCAAATAAAATTACTATTAATTTCATAAAAATAATAATAAGCAGCAACTGCACAGGCGCCATTTCTGCAATAAAAAGTTCTGGAAATAAATCGGCAATTCGGTAAATCGGTAATCATTTCGTAGAAAAAAAAAACAACCAAAACCACCAATTTATTCTTTTTATTATTCTCAGTAAACTTTTTTAAACTTTTCATTAAGAGATCACTTGTAACTGCACTTAAAATCTGGATCAAAACAATTCTTCTCCTTGCACTGTGTTTCTCGTTCTACAACTGAATAAATTGAAGTGACAGTTCAAATCCAACAAGATTGGTCAAATTCCTTATGAAGACGAAAAAGGTTTATTGCAGACTTCGTCAAGATATTCAAGCTTCGCCATGTATTCTTCAGGAAATCTCGAAGTGTAACTAAAAAACTGAATTAAAACTTCTAAGTAGAATTCCTAATCAAGTCTGGAAGAAACCTTGAAAGTATGTTGAAGGTTTCGCTAGATGAAAACCTGTTGGCTTTGATAAAAGTTTTTATAAAACATTGTTGCATCCAATAAAACTGTTTAAAAACCATATAAGAATATACAGCATTTGAATTGTTACTTGGGAATTTTCAAGTGATTTTGAGCCTATTTTCAAGTTGCTATGTTTTCAAAATGACGCAAAACCGAACAATGCACCTGAAAGTACAAATCTTCAACTGCATTTGCTGAAAATATCTCCGTGTGTATCGGTGTCTATTTTTAGATATCTCAATTTGAATTTGACGGTTTTTTTTTTTTCGTTGAAAAGGTCGCATGATTGATCCGGATAACGCTAAAAGAGTCGGTTCACTGTAAAGAGCAAAAGAACCGTGGCTCACAAAAAAAGTACCGCGGTTCTTTTGTAATCTTCGGTCTTTTGAAAGAATCGGCTCAAGATGGCATGATTTGTGTTACAAATATAATTTATTGGATTTAAAAAAATATATTATAATTTTATTATCAAATAATCTGTAAAATAGTCCAATGTGAAATAATTTTTAAAATCACACCATTCTTTAAAAAAAAAACCTTTTCATCGAAATTTTGAAAAAGAGCGAAAGAGTCGTTAAAAAGAGCGGCTCTTTTTAATGAACGAACGAAAATGAGCGGCTCTTAAAAAAAGCGGTTATGCCCACCTCTAGGTTTCATCATAATTTCTGAGATCCGGCTTCTAAAAAGTAATACATGACGGATTTTCCCACAAAAAATACCCTTTTTACAATCCTTCGAACCTATGTTGAATTTTGTTTTTTTTTTTTTAATTTATTTATTATTAGGCCGTTGCAAATATTTTTCAAAGTTTTGAGTGATTTTATAGCTTTACCTCATTGAGGTGAGGAAGGCAAACTGTTAAGTCTATGATAATAATTTTAAGAAATATAAAAAAAATTATAAATTCAAGCATTTCTTAGTTTTTTTAGTCTTATTTATGTCTTTCTAATTTTGATATTTTTCTAATAATGTCTCCTCCTTCTTTCTCCTTTCAAAAAAACTATCAAATAAAATTTGACTTATTTGATTTAACTACAGTTCAGTTCGATGGAGCATCAAAATCTTCCCTCACTGATTTCTCGAAATCAACAAAACTCCAGATTTTCAAAAAGTACATTTCTCGCCGCCACTGCCCTATCAAATTATACGTCTTATGATATGTTAGTTTTTGCCAGTGTGATGTTCTCGCCGAACACACCCCCTCTCGACCTTCAGCTCAGAAGTGAAAAAAAGGATTTGCTGCCGCACTGCATCCCAACCTAGCCGTGGTCCAGCCACCAAGAAGGTCCGACCTGTTACCGGCTCCAAGGGCCACATTTATTCATTATAAAACTTTACAACACCATACAATTTCGCCGCTTCCCCCCTCCTTGCCCATTTCATTCGGTGATTGCTATCAATAAAATCATTAATTTAATTTAGTTTTCTGAAGAAGTCTATCATTTTATTGACGTTTGATTGTCGATTTGGACTGTGTGTGCCGTTGATGGTGATGGTGGTGTTGATGCAGTTCTCGTCTCATCATGCTTGGACTCGGCAAACGATACATTTATGTTTTGTTGGTCCCGGGACGATTATCGAGGAATCCGAGAGGAGTTTGGAGATTTGGTGATGAAGCACTCATCAGAGGCAGAGTAGCAATTTGTGAGATATTCGATTTAATTTGTTGTTTAGCGGCTCGCTTTTGCAAGAACTGGAGAATTCGTTCTTTTTTTTCAGGAAATCATAAATATTGTGCTTTTGATTTGTTGAAATTCTAAAGAAAATACTTTCACATTTTTTTCTGTCTCGGGTTGTGAGCTATGTGATATCGAACCAGAATCGGTAAAGGGTATCATTCACAAGTTCGTTAAGGGTCTGTCTGAATGAATTAGGCAAACACTGATATTTATGCAAATCGAGTTATGAATATTCAAATGTGCCTCCGAGGGAAAACTAATGCACAAATTGCTACCGAAAATCCATTTTCCCAGAAGGCTTCCAGAATTATACAAAATATTATTTTCGGCTTCTTGAGCTAAATCGATATTGTATACAATAATTTTTAAGACTTTCGACAATAAGCTGCACTTTCATGTCCAGATCGAAAAGACATTAGCAATGTTCTCAAACTGCCACTTACCGTAATCACCCATTATGGCGACCATCTTAATCCAGATGGCAGGCAAAACATCGATCAGCTTGGGCACACATTTCTAGGAACACTTGGGCAGACGGACCAGTTGCAGCCTCATTTTTACTCACCCACCTTAGGGGCAACATAATTAGCGTAATGTGGTCAATTTTTCAATTGTAACACAGTTCCTGGCATTCACAGCAAACACAAGTCGTGACTTTGGGTAATGACCGAACAGCCTCCACCGCAGCAGTGTTGCGGAGTTCTGCGTGGTTTAGGACGCGACGCTGCTCAGGGCATGACAAAATGTTAAGGTGCGCTCATCATTCATTAGGGAGCATGGCCGAGGTACGTGCCATGTGTAATGGATGGGATGGATGGATGTTGTCCAACAGGACGGGACGCGCGGAAAATAGTGCAACTCATGATGTCATAGGCTACGCCCCTTAGCTAGGTTTTGTCTTGTACTTAGGGCGAAGGCTGAACCGAAAGCTGGGGGAGTCCAGTGGCGTCATAGTTTCGGATAATTGAAGCTTGAAAATTTGGTTGTCAAATCATTTTTTTGATGGAAAGAAGCAATTTTCATATTATTTGGGTATTTTTTTGTTACGAAATCAATTATCAAGAAATGAACAGCTCCCAACATTTTATCAAGACTTAAATGGACGTTTGTAACAATAAAAAAAGATTATTAAATCTTAAAATTAATTTGATATTGACGACCATTTCATCGTGATCAGGCACGTCTGGTCTCAAGTCGATTTCGGGCCAAATGGAGAGCCAAACTAGTTCAGCTTTCAACCTTCAGAGATCCTCAAAATTCAAATTCAATCCAGAGATATTCATCAGAAACCGTAGAAACCTCGTGCATTGTTGTCACTCTTCTTATAAAATATAATTTCGATAAGATCGTACTTTCGTACGTAATTCCATCAAGCATCTAATGTTGGCATATCAACATTTCGACGTTCAACTACAGCTTCTAAAAAGCGTTTTCAACTTTAAATTGAGTGGTAAATAGCACAGACGGAAGCAAACAAATTTTCATGAAAAGTTTTAAAACATATTTTGTTTAAATATGAAATGAGAAGCAACCGAATCGATAACCTTAAACCTAAATCCTTTATATCGTCGCCATCGTGCTAACTTGTCGTACGTGCATTTTGGGCCAAATTGAGTTAAGAACGCCATTTTGTGCAGCTGACAATGCCTCACCTTTTGACCTTCACAGATCCCCAAAATTCGATTTCAATCCTGAGATTTTCAACAAAAACCGAAAAAACTCCGTGCATTTTTGTCACTTTACATATGAAAGTAGTTTCAATCTTGTCGTGCTATCTTGTCACTCCATGAAAATTGATGTAAGTGCGACAAAAGGCCAAAGGGATTTCAGGCCAGGAAAGTCAGGATGCGTTTGTCGCACGTACAAGCTAGACTACCGTAAACATTTGTAATTATAACTCGGGACTCCAGCAACAAACTTCAACCAAACTTTGGGACAATGCACAGAATGATGAGCCAAACAAAACGTGTTTGTTATTGTTTACATTGCGTGCTCTCGTTTTTGTTAATTCAAGGTCAAACATTAAAACGCGTTTTTCTCGGAACGTCAAAATGGCGGGTGCGACAAGATAGCACGACGACGTCGATATGAGAATTTCCCCTATTATCATCACGTATCATCACGTCAAAATGATCATTGTTAAATTTGATAAAATGTTTATATATAAGTTAGAAGTTGTATGAAAAATTCCTGATCACAAAATGAAAAAAATAGTTATTTTTCAAAAAGACGTAGTTTTGTGAAAATTTTTAGTACTTCGCAAAAAATATTACTACTATCGAAATGGATGAAGAAATTCCGATCATATGATACCCATATTGTTAAAACCTAAATTTTTAGTATTTTTTGAAAATACGTAGTTTTGTAACATTTTTAGTATTTTCAAAAAATTGTGTTATAAATTTTGAACATATAAAAAAAAACGATCATTTGATAGCCATATTGTAAAAAAAAATTTGTGTTTTTTTTTTCAAAATACGCAATTTTGTGATTTTTTTAGTATTTTCTAAAAAGTTGTGTTAAAAATTTCGAATGTATGAAAAAATTCCGATCGTTTGATACCCTTATTGTTAGAAAACTTATTTTTTAAGTATTTGTTCGAAAATACGTAGTTTTGTGAAGTATTTTCAAAAATGTGTGTCATAACTCTAGAAATGTATGAAAAAATAATTTGATACCAAATTTGCAAAAACAATAATCTTAAGATTTTTCTACAAGAAAAAAATAATTTTAAAAATTTAGGAAAAATCCGTATTTTCCCTTAGACTTAGGGAAACTTTTTTTTCTTTTGATTTGGATGAAACTTTGTGTGTACTTTTTCAATAGGTCATCCATTAGGTTGTCACAAAAGTTGTTCGAGACATCCTATTCTTCTACGGTGTTAGTTTCATAAAACATTAAAATATGAAGTCAAAAAATCAAAAATGTGCGTTTATCTTTAGTAAATATGTCTACGATTGCGCCAATCGTAGACATAACAAATCGCTCGCAAATTTTGCGAGGTTGTTTGAAACCCCAACTATCACAGCAAAAATCCGATGGTAAAATCGCATGTAAAAGCATGCACATCACCTTCGTCAAAAAAGACACTTAATATTACACGCTGCATGTACAATTTTTGTAAACACAAAAAAAATGCAACCGACGGGAATCAAACCAGCACCAACAGTTAGGACTGGCGCCTTAGCTCGCTCGGCCATCAGACCGATGTCAAATGGAAAGGATAAACGTATATGTGAGCTTGACATTTCGGTCAAGTAGGTTTCTCATACTGATGGGCTACATATTTCAGGGTGTAATATTACACAGAATTTCATAAAATAATGCAAAATTTATTTTACACCAAGGCCTTTTACACGCAGCTGGATTACTAATTTATTTGCTGTGTAAGATTTGAAAAAATAGCTGATAAGATCTTTCTTATTTCGATATGTCCATACAGTGTAGTATCACCCTAATGGAACAAAATTTGACGAAATGAGCGGATCGAATTATAACCTTCAGCTTTACAGAAGACTCGAAATCGATCAAAAAATCCTTTCCCGAGATTCAGATTTTTGAATATTTACACGAATGTAAAATTTTGGACGGAGAAAAATTACAAAGGAAAGTCATTTTGTGAGAACGCAGAGAATTGTTTAGGTCAATGCAAATATATTTCAAATTTGCATTTTAAATAGATTTTAGCTGATTGCACATGAATTTTCATTGAAATTTTTAAGTTTTTTGAAATAATAATTTTTACCCTCTGATTTTTCGAGCCGATTTTGAAGGGGAGGAGGAAGAGAGCAACAACTTTTAAACTTACTTAGGCCGTTGCAAATATTTTTTGAAGTTTATGTCCCTCCCCCCTCCTTCAAAATCAGTCCGAAAAATCAGGCGGCAAAAAATGTAGTTAAAAAAAACTTCAAAATTTTAATGGAAAAAGATGTCTAATGAACTGAAATAAGAGTCGCGGGACATAAACTTCAAAAAATATTTGCAACGGCCTTACCTTAAACATTTTTTTTGAAAAAAATATTTGTTAGATTAAACGAATATTAGAAATGAGGAGCCAAACACTTGAAATATTATTATTGAAAATAAAAAAAATTTAGTTATTTTCAAATTCAAAAATATCTAAGGCATTCCATAAATTTTGAATAAAATTTGTTTTGTTTTTTTCTGAATATAAACCATTCAATTTTTTAGACCATGTAACATATAACTCGACCGCCCATGCCCTTCTCTGTTTGTCCGTCTGTCGCGGTTTTCGGGATGATCCACCGTGCGGTTCTGTGTTCTGCATTGTATCTCCACGCAGTAAGTACATACGCCCTTGTGGCAATACTCGCCTAATTAAAAGCACCTACCCCTTGGTGGCTAAACTACTGCAGCAGCCGCCGCGACTAGTTCCACAATGGGGCCAGGTCGTCGTGGCCGCGGCCGTCCAAACCCACCAATTTGCGGGACGCGTTTCGCCTCGAACCAGCACGAGTTTGCGTGCGCGAACGGGGCAAAATTATGGCATCTTCTGCTGTTGGGGGCCCAAGTCGAACTCATCATCAACCGGGCCTGACCCTACTACTCTGTGCAAGTGCAATTATCTGGGAGATATGGTCGGGCTGCTGCCCGCTTCTTGCTTATTACAGCGTTTATCACTTGGGGGTGCGTCGTTTTTCGGGGTCTCCTCCTAATGGACCGGGTCTGCTTCCCGGTAATGTTTTGCAGCAGTCTGAAACTTCCAGGTTGGGCGAATTAGTACAGAACTCGCAAATCAGAAGTCCTTTTGGCGCAACAATTGTAGGTCCAAGGAAGCATCTTCTTGGGCAGTTTCACAATTTTTGGAATTACACCTCCAGGGGGAGTCGTTTCAAACGCTCTTCACACGCTTGGATAGGTGGAATCTAAACATTGTTACCATTTCGCACTCCAAAAATGTTTTCTTTCAGCGTACCAAAAGGTTAGACAGAAGGGGGAGCCGCACAAATTGTGACCAATTACTTCCAGTTTTGTGCTCGGTTGGTTCCGAAACAACAATGTCTCAATTATAAATAAATAATTGTGGGGTAGCTTTTTATTTCGTTCCTTTGGGGGGATTTTGTCACCATCATGATGTTTGCACACTTGAGTGCGTGGGGTTGTATATGAGGAGGGATATAGTTGGATGGTGTCATCACATTGAAATAAACATTCAAATAAAATTCAATCTTTTAAAGTTCCCACAAATATTACAAAATTATTTAAACCGTTATGTTTATGCAAGGCTTTCCAAAATATACAGATTAGCCTGTCCCATTTTGAGGTCATGTTGAGAAATTTGAAGATAGATGATGATGTTAGGAACAATGTTTTCTTAGACAAGAAAAAAAAATACTTTTTGCAATTCCGCTGTGAAACTGTCAACTTTTCCTGTCCTTCTAGAGAAACGAAACGGCCTACTTTTCCCTTCCAATAATAACAGAATAGAAAAATATTACCTGTTAATACTGAAATGGGTGCTGAAAAGTTGGACTTTTCAACACTTGTATCGGAAAGTAAGATTTTTCATTTTTTTTTTGTTTTGAACGGTGAATTTACTTAACACATGGATGTTTGACATAAAATTACATTCAAAAGGCGTTTTTCGAAATTGCAAAAAATGTTGTAAGCAATTCGTAGCAAAACTTGATTTTTTTAGCACTCGTCGTATTTATCCAACTCGGTAAACCTCGTTGTATAAATGTACGACTAGTGCTAGATTAAGATGCACTGTCATTATTGGACCAGATTTGAGGTTTTTGGCCTCTTCCAGGCGGATTTATGTTGAAAAATTTTAATTTTTTCGAAGCCCTTTTAAATAATGCTAATTTTATTTAAGGTAGCCCATTTTCCCAGTAAAACCAATACATGCAGCTTGTAGGAAATTTCACGATAATAAGAACGTGAAAAATCATCAAACATACATAGTTCTGTGAGTAAAATTTTAATCAAAGTTGAACTAAAACCAAAAAAAAGTATGACCGAACTTGCAAGCGATATAAATTGCAGTTATTTAAACAGGCTACTAGCATTCCAAAAGGGCGCCAAACTTACAATAAGAAATCATACCCTGACCTTTAAGACAAATCGTTGCTTCTGTGCTCTCTTATGCTAACTAGATAGGAAAACCAGTAAGAGTACTAAGACAAGAGAGCACAGAGGCAAAAATATGCTTGCAACGTCGTGTAATTGGTAGGCAATTTTGAAAATTTACACTTTTTTCACTAAAACTCAAATACCTCGACTTTAGAGTGTCGAAATCGCATTTTTTTTCAGAGGAAAAATATTTGCCATAAAATTTCCTACAACCTGCATGTATTGTATTCATGTATTCATTATTCATACAATCAGATTGGGTAGTCAGATCTTCATAATTCAGGGCACTTATGTGCTTGCGGTCTGATAGGGTTGTCAGATCTGCAATCTTTTGAACTCGTTGGAAAAGTCTTTTGATCACCTATCCAACGACAAATTGTAGATAGATCCAGACAACGTTTTCATTGAAATATATGATATCCAGCCTCTAAAAAGTGCATTAATAACACTTAAGTGCGCATAACTTTTGATAGGGTTTCCAGATCTTCTAACTTTTGAACTCGTTGGAAAGTTCTTTATGAATACCTTTCTAAAAATGTATAACATGACAGGGTTCCTTACAAAAACCACCCTTTTTCAAATCTTCCGAACTTATGTTAGAATTGTTTTTTTTTGCATTTTTTTTTGAATAGAGAATGTAGACAATCACAAACCCCCCCCCCCCCCTCCCTCCCCCTGCTAATGTGTCGTGATTTGTGGATGGCCCCTTATTTGGAAAATCAAAATAAAAAAATGTTATTTTGAAAAATTGATTAAAAATTGATTTTGTTCAAAAATGTCGCTTAGTTTTTTCAATTTTTCAATTTGTGTTTTTGCGCTTGTTTTCTTTTTATTATCTTTCTATGGATACCTACTTTCTCATGTGCCGCAAAAATTGAAGTAAAATTGCACTGAAAATTGGTATGTTTCAACCATAACATTTTTGCGTAACATATTCAAATTTTTAGAATGAAAAAAAAAACAATCAAATGCTAAAACACTGCCTACAATTCAAACCCTTTTCCATAAAATTTCTCTTTTTCCATTCAAAAATTGACCTCGCTGCCCTGAGGCAGAGTGCTACCTTTTATTCACCCGAAATCCAATTCATAACCCCGAACCCCAAAGCGAAGTAAAACAAAAACGACAGTTTGACGAAGGTCGCCGTTGTGCGTCATTCTAAAACGCCGATTCCGATATAAAAAGCACGTCTTTAATTTGGCGCCTCACGCAACTTTGGCGGTTTCTTTCTGGAAAAATTAAAAGAAAATCAAAATAAACCAAATCACGAAGATGTCGGTGTAGGATGCGTTACCGCGCCACGTTTTTGGGGTCAATGACTAATTTGGAGATCCAGAGTCGGGATTTAAACTTTGAAGAGTGAGGGCTTTAAAAAAAAAAACAAACCATAAATAGCCGCTTGAACGAGATTTGAAGCGCCATCATTATAATGACATAAAATAATCATGTTAACATGATGCTTTAATAATGACGGACAATTATGGGAAGGGGTTTCGAGGTTCGGGACCGCGACCGTGGCGTGACCTGGGCGAGGGAGGATGAGTCTCGCCGGAGTTGTAAAAGCGAACTTTTGATCCCGACAGGTTCGGCCGCCCCGACGCCACCGCCACGTCGAGGATTTCCGCGAAAATGACTCGCCTAATTTCCGTCTTTACGACGTTCAGGTCGTGGAGATTTTTTTTTTCGCTGTTCTCCCGAGGATTAGCGGCTCAGAAATCAGCGCACAAAGTCTGATAAATCTCGTAATATCTATTAATCAAACGGATATATCCCGGGAAGGGCAGCCCTGAAAATCTGCAGAACTGCAGAAAGGAGAAAAAAGTTCCTCGCAAAAGCCTTCCCTCGGCCCGTGCTGTATAATCAAATTAGGACCAAAAGTATCAAACTTTGAACCATAAACGACCCTTTAATTTGGGTCCTTGCCATCATCAAGGAAGAATTCCCTGCACCACGGTCATCACCAAGAGAGCTAGAAGAATATCCTAAAGTTGTGGTCATCCCGAAAACAAAGAAAAAAATCAGAACACTCCAAACACCCGCAAAAAAACGCAACCTCCACCAGAAAACCAGGCTATAATTATTATGTTCGTTTATTCCCCCTCCCCCCACTTGCGCTCACCTTAAACTTCTATAAAAATCAAAACATTTATTCTTCCCCAGCATGGCCCAGCAAGTCCAGCTGAGCTGATCCACGGGGAACGATATGATAAATTTGGACGCGCTGTGTTTCAGTTCTACGGGGCCCAGAGAGTAAAAAATATCGCGCAAACGTATTACACCCACAATTAGGATGCCTCTTTTTCGGGGTATTCTGAGGACGCAACATTAGGAGGATTCACTTTTGCTTTTGTTTTTGGGGCCCAAGTGGCGGCAGTTTGAACGAGTCGTGATAAGGCGTTGCGTTGTGAGAAGTTGGCTTATTGAAGTTGGGTAGTTTTGTTTGATTTTGAGAAAAAATGTTCGTTAAGTAAAATAGTTTAAAAAAAGTTAATCTTCATGAACTTACAAGGTAAAAATATCATCATTAAACTTCATCCCTAGCAACCCTAGCATAACCCTAGCAAAAACACCTAATCTTTAAAACGAAAAAACACGCTTTTAGATTTTTCGGCTATGTAGTTGCAAATAAAAGGGAATAAACTACAATCACTGATTCCACTGAATTAACTAAAACAGTTATCCCAATCGTCCCGCCCGTGTGGATCAAGTCGGATCGCGCCCTGGACTCACAATCCAGAGGTTGCTGGTTTGAATCCCGCGGCGGGCGCTCTAAAAATTCTAAGTTTAAACATGGGTATCCGGCGCCGTCGCTCCGTGCCGTACTCAAACACTTAGGAGCCCAGGGCGGCAAAGTGCTTGTAGTTAAAAGGAAGACACTAGTGGATGGTACTAGCAATTTTGGCCGACAGCTATAAAGTCAACTTAATTTTTTTTCAGTTATCCCCAGCCCCCTGAATTTCACAAACCATTTAGCCAATTTGCCCAAAGATCACAATTAAAAATAAAAAAAAAATCAGTTATTTTTTTATAGCGTATTTAGTCCGTTGCAAATATTTTTTAAAGTTTATGTCCCTCGACTCAAGGGGGGGGGGGGGGGGTGGAAGGGTGCAGAAAATAAAAAAATATAAAAATTTAAATTACGAGCCATGGTTTCAAAATTTTTATGAAAAAAGTGTTTTAAAATGCATTATACACCTGTCCAGTTGTTTTGCCATCATTACTTTCCAAAATATCTAAGTATTGACGAAAATTTTATTTTTTGCGGTGCTGTACATTGGAATTTCATAAAAATGCAAAACAAGCCCAAACATGCTAAATATGATCATCAATACAGTAAAATGCATTTGTAGATTGTTTTCAATTGATTAGACTCCTAATTTCATGGAAATTTTGAAGTTTTTTGGAAAAATATTTGTTTTGCCCCCTGATTTTTCAGACCAATTATAAAAAGGAGGGGGGGAAACATTGACTTTGAAAAATATTTGCAACGGCCTTACATGACTTTAACTAGTTATTTTTTGTCATCTTTTTCAAAAACTCAAAAAATAAGTAATTCTCCGCCAACTCACACAAAGTCGGAAAAGATGTCCCCTCTTCGATTTGCTTGAAACTTTGTCCTAAGGAATAATTTTTGTCACTGAACACAAATCCGAACTCCATTTTTCAATATCTGGTGACGAAGGGCGGTGAGTGGTACGACCCCTTCAATTTTTTAAGGGATATTTGGTGTCAAATGGATTTTTTTGTAAAACTGCACACCTGCCCATGATCGCATAAATGTCCCATATGCATTTTCATCGTTTTTGAGTTAACGATGCAGTTTGGTTCAAAATCGTGTGCTCTTTCAGAAAAGCATATATCATCCAGTACTTTGTTCTAGAAATCAGGAGGAAATCCAGTTTTTTCATGAAAACTTAACACGTAGCCTTATGTGTGGGACAAACTTGAAATGCGTTTTTCTCAGCTTGCTGTTTTTGCATATGGGACATTTATGCGAACATGGGGAGACACTCGATTTGATGGAGTACTCAGAATTCCAAAAAAAAAACGTATTTTTCATCACAAAACTGAAAACATAATTCCAATTTTTTTTCTAATTATAATGAATTTTGAAACTATAATTTGAATAATTTGTGTAACAAAAAAGTTCAATAATATTGGAATACAGAAAAAAACATTTTCATGGAAATTTAATCATTGCATATCTTTGCAAAATACAAATTTTAAGTATTTTAAAACAAAATTTGTTTAATCATTTTTCCCAGGCTAAAGGCAAACAAAACCTTTTTTCAGTTGATGAATGTCCCAACTTTTAATATTATGGCTAGCAGTTAGAGATTCTAGAAATAATATAACATTCATAAATATTTTAAAACATGATGGCTTCAAAAAAACAATTGAAATGTTCTTTTCAGTTCACCATTTCTATATTCATGAAAGCAGGTAATGCTACATATTGTTTTCTTCCAAGATTAGTTGCTATGATACATTATAAATAGAATGCGAGAAACTGATATTAAAAATATTTATGCTATATAAAAATTAAATCAAAAACCAAACAAGTAAGCCCAAAATCTATATATCAAGGATTCTAAACAGTTGGTACCGTCAACGGGAGTGACTATAATTAAAAAACAATACACCCCTCGTAATTCTAAATGACAAAAATAGTTCAAATAATATCAAAAAGCTTTGAATGTAGGATTGTTCTTAGATAATTTACCAACATTTTCCAAAAATATGGTGGAATTTGATAAACTCTACACTGAAATAAAAAAAGGGCAAAATTCCTTTGTTCTAGTAATTTTGCCTCTTTTCCCCATTTACTAATTGGTTTTTTCAAATTACTCAATAAGAAAAGGTGGCAAAATTCCTAGAATAAAGGAATTATGTACTACTTATTTATTCATGTCAGTGTACCCAATCGTTTGAAAATTGACCAGACCTCACTCATTAGAGAAGTTGACGCATTAAGAAGAACCTGTTAAATCTGAATACAAGAATACCTCCCGAGTTACTGCACAATCGAAAAGTACATTAAATTTCCCATGAAATTACGTATTCTTTGAATTTGACAGATGAGAAACAAGAAATGACAGTGATTTTAATACTATTTCCATATTTTTTATTGAATGAAAAAATAATTTCCGATCTATCCTAGAACCTTCTGTTAACTAGCATTGAATTAAAAAGAAATAGTTGCAAAGAACTCCAAATCTCTATAAACCAGTCAATCACACAAGATGTAAAATAGTCTTTTCAGTAAATAAAATGAATTGGATGCAGAAAAAAAAATAAAAAAATAAACTTTTTCGGAATTTTGAGTACTTTATTAAATCGGGTATCAAATTCAATACTAAAGTCCCTTTGACACCAAATTTATATCTCTTCACGGTTTCCAAAATTACTCCGTAGAGCAAAGTTTCACAATATTAGAAGAGGGGTCGGGACAACTGCTGTGTGAGTTGGCTGGGAGTAACCCCAGTCCATTGCCATTCAATGGAGCACCTTCATTCGATCAGTTTTTGCCATTTTCTACAATGTATTCCTTATGGGAGAACTGTCATTTCTACCACTCGAATCCGGTGTTCCAATGTCAATTACACTCAAACCCCGATGGTTTGACACCAATTGTTGTCAACCAAACGGGGTCACTTTTTAGTTTGACACCCTCTTTACACTGAACTCACACACACTACCAAGCGTTTGGTTTGATAGTAAGTATGAGTCCCGTTTAAAAAGTGACAGTTCGTCACTTTTTAGTTTGACTTTGACCAACCAACGGGGTACAAACTAAAAATGTGTCAAACGAAAAATTGACCAACCACCGGGGGTTGAGTGTACTTCCCAATATTATATTTTTTGAAACTGCCAAATCTACTTCAAACCTTCTAAACTCACATCACGATAACATCTCCCACCGCGCGTCATCTCGTGCCCAGCTTTTCCAGCGAAAAAGAGCAAGCCGTTTTGCATTATAATTAGCAGGTTCCGCGCGATCCATGCGTTCCGTCCAGCCCGGAATCCCGCTCATGGGCCAGCTCGTGGGGCGCCCCCAAAACCGCACATTACCGCGAGGGTTATAAATTTTAGTGTCATTTTTCAGCCCGTTTTTTTATAAAGTGAAACAAAAAATATAAAACTATGGAATAACTGCGAAGAGCGCGCGTTTATTTCATTTACACTTGCCCGGTGTGATGCACTAGGTGAGTCTCTACATGCAGAACTGGCCCGAGAGTGGCCTGGCGCACGCAACCCAAGACGGCTCGCGTTTTTGGTCACGAGTGGGAGGATTCCTGCGAGACTGAAGTGGACTCGACTTAGAAGGTGTAGTGTGGGTGTGGATTGAGGGTGGAGGGGGGCCAGGCAGAAAATTGTAGCATAATGTGTATGGTAAACAAGCGAACGTCTTTGGCATCGACCTGATGGATGGATAATTTTCGTCCAAAGACTTCATTATTGTGTCTCGGACTTTGATGGGCAGTCCTGCGATCCTGCGAGGAGCCGCCAGAGCGCTGGACGTGAAAAAGATATGCATAACGAAGTCAGCGATCATTAGTGATGCAAAGGGGGTCGGGTGAGTTTATATGCAATCAAACTGGACCTGGCGCGGCAAACTGCAGACATCAAATTGCCATAAGAAACCAGAAAAAAAATAAGACCGTCTAATGAGATGTGCGGGTGTGCATCGAAATGAGCCGATTGCATGATGCAGAACATGGGCATGTTTTTTTGAGGATGCTGGATTTGATGCTGTCCAGTTTGGATTAGCCAAATTTGAATGGTGATTAGAGAGCGATAGCAGGGCTAGGCGGAAATTTTCTGGTTGAGGTTGAGCAGAAAATTGCCAGATAAGTGAGAAAATTTGAATACGCTTGTTATTTTTAAAAAAAGTTGTGTTTGTATTGCATAAATTAGATTTTCCTTCAGACAGTTAAATTTTTTTCAATAAAATCATATCAATTCCAGTATTCTCTAATTTTTGCTCTAAAAATTAGTAAATTTAACACTATTCCGTTGTAATTGCACTATTTTAGTCGAAAGTGAGGCAATATTATATGACAAGAGATGTGATATTAAACCATCTGAATTTACACCTTTCAAATTAACATATTTTTAATTTCATTTTTGTAGTGATTTTGAAATTCCTGATAATGTCACAAGTATTGTAGAATCCTATAATTTATATTTTTGTTTTGTTTTAGGATACTGAATTCTATTTCAATTAGCTCTTGTGTTATAAATAAAATGAATAATATGTAACGATTGATACATAATGATACTCTCAATATGGGTTCTTTTGCCTTCCTCACTGAGGTAAGGCTATAATCCTGCTCTAAAAATGAACTTCGTATAAAAACGTCGTAGACCCACCTTCATGTATACATATCGACTCAGAATCGAAAACTGAACAAATGTCTGTGTGTATGTGTGTGTGTATGTGTGTGTGTATGTGTGTGTGTATGTGTGTGTGTATGTATGTATGTAACCAACAAACTAGCTCATGTTTCTCGGCACAGGCTGAACCGATTTGACCCTTGCATTCGACTTGGTTTAGGGTCCCATAGATCGAGTTTTATACAGATTGAAGTTTCGATAAGTAGTTCAAAAGTTATGTATAAAAATGTGTTTTGACATATATTTGGATCTCGCTTAACTGTATGCAAACTATGTCCGGGTCCATCATCCGACCCATCGTTGGTTAGGTTATCAAAAGACCTTTCCAACGAGTCCAAAAAATTGAAGATCTGGCAACCCTGTCTCGAGATATGGCCACTTAAGTGATATTGATATACTTTTTTGAAGCCGGATCTCACTTAAATGTATGTAAACTATGTCCGGGTCCATCATTCGACCCATCATTGGTTAGATTATCAAAAGACCTTTCCAACGAGTCTAAAACATTGAAGATCTGGCAACCCTGTCTCGAGATATGGCCCCTTAAGTGATATTGATGTACTTTTTTGAAGCCGGATCTCACTTAAATGTATGTAAACTATGTCCGGATCCACCATCCGACCTATTGTTGGTTAGGTTATCAAAATACCTTTCCAACGAGTCCAAAACATTGAAGATCTGGCAACCCTGTCTCGAGATATCGCCTCTTAAGTGATATTGATGTACATTTTTGAAGCCGGATCTCACTTAAATGTATGTAAACTATGTCCGGATCCACCATCCGAACTATTGTTGGTTAGGTTATCAAAAGACCTTTCCAGCGAGTCCAAAACATTGAAGATCTGGCAACCCTTTCTCGAGATATGACCCCTTAAGTGATATTGATGTACTTTTTTGCAGCCGGATCTCACATAAATGTATGTAAACTATGTCCGGATCCACCATCCGACCTATTGTTGGTTAGGTTATCAAAAGACCTTTCCAACGAGTCCAAAACATTGAAGATCTGGCAACCCTGTCTCGAGATATGGCCGCTTAAGTGATATTGATGTACTTTTTTGAAGCCGGATCTCACTTAAATGTATGTAAACTATTTACGGATCTACCATCCGATCCATTGTTGGTTAGGTTATCAAAAGACCTTTCCAACGAGTGCAAAACATTGAAGATCTGGCAACCCTGTATCGAGATATGGCCTCTTAAGTGATATCGATGTACTTTTTGGAAGCCGGATCTAAAAAATAGATGAAACTTGTGTATACAGCCATTGTTGTGAGGAAGGCTCCAACCACATAGGTGGATTATGTTAGTTTTTCATTCAAGTATAGACGAACGATGATTCTTCAACACCTTATCGAACAAAATCTCAAAAAATCGAAAATATTGGAAGAATATAATGTTTTTTATGACGAAAATTCTTTTCAAAACATTTTAAAAAAAATCAAAAAGGGCAATTTTTGTAAGCTGATATATTTTTCATGACTCGTCCCAACGTCTGCAAGTTTTTTGTAATCATTAAATTGCTTGAAAACCCCCCTTCTGACCAACAGTCCACTTCCCGATAATAACAGCCATAACTTCACAACCCACGACAATGCCTCATTTCATAAACCAAAATAAAAACTGCACAAGAAATCCAACGAAGAAAAAAAACAATCAATACACCTTAATGACGATTGCCGCCACCACTAAAACAAAAGTTGAAAGAATGCAGCATGAATTTTTGCCCACCTCCTTCCCCACGACCCAGGGAGCATTGGAATGTGCCATCGCCTTCCCCCAAAATCACGAAGTTGCAATCATTGAGTGCCCCTTCTTTGGAGATGCAGCTTTGGCTGCACAAGTGCAGCAAGCGGGTTCATCGCTGGAATGAACTCACAAGGTTGGTGAGTACCTGAAAACTGGTTTCTGCTTGTGGACTGGCACACTGTGAAATTATTCCTCGGTTTGAATAGAATATATTTTCTAAAATTTAAATGCTCAACAAAACAAACGTTAGATTAATACGTCAAATGCTGTATCAAGTAGACGAAACCCTGTTTTATTCTAATCCAACAAATTGTAAAAAAAATATTTTAATTCAATCTAAATGGCATTTTTTCCAATCAAATTTACAACTCCAATACTTCTAACAAACATGAAATTTTCCGAGAATTCCGAACATGACAAAATTGAGACAAAAAAGTGCCGCTATGGAAGTCTACAGGGTAAAAACTAAAGTTGTAAAATGTTTGTTTTAGAAAAATCGACAAACTATGAGAAAAACCGCGATTGGCCAAAAAGTTAATACCGAAGGATTATGGGTTATGGGTGTTGGAGGCTGTTGCAAAAAGTTATTAAGGTTTTAAAAAAATCCATTTTTATCAGAAAATTGCAAAAGCTATGAGAAAAAGTCAAACCAATCCTGGATGTCTACTTGAAGTGCTTCAAAAGACCTTTCGAATGCATCAGAGAAATGGAATTGATGAAATTTTACGTAAATGCGAGCAATTTTTAGATGTTCCTTCCAAAAAGATAACACACTTTACGTACGTTTTAAGAACGCCATTAGATTCGACGTTAAAAATTAATCAAATTTACTTGCCCAAAAGTTAACGTTTTGTTTTAACAAAAAAAATAAAAGTTTTCTCTTAGAAAAATGGATTTTGAATATAAGGATTTTCAAAAATCTAAATAAAAATGAAGGGGGTGCCGAGGGCGTGGGATAATAAATTTGGTCGTCGTTTCGTCGTTGATCATGGCCGTCCGTGGCCACCCACGACAGATACGGACGATGAAACAAAGAGAAACGCAAAAAGTAACTTTTAAAAAAAAAATTCGTAAAATCGCGATAACTCGTGATGTTTATAAGCAAACCACGGTGTGTTTTTTAAAATAAACTAGTGATAAAAAATTCGGTATGCCTAATATTAAGCAGCGTGAAAGAAAAGCTCTTTCCCGACATTTTGCGGGGTATCCCGAAATATTTCGTCGGGGGGTCTAGAGCAACTTTTTTTTTGAAGAATATTTTTCGATTTTATGGGATATTTGTTCAAAAAAGTCACAGAAAATCGGTGCAGTCATGTTGATATCACTCAAACTTCTTATGAATATGCCTTGGGAACTCTAACCAACTATATTTGACCCATATTTGCCCTCCACAAAAAATTCGAACCAAATTTACCAGATTTCTAGCATTCTTTGAATTTACTTTAAAATCCAAGCTGGAAACCCCTATACGTCCGAAAATAAATCTTTTCATGTACAAATTGGCATGAAACAATGCAAAATAGATTATTTAATAAATAAACTGTTTATCACCCAATAGGTTCTGGAAATTATTTTTTCAATCCTCTGCCACATCACACTATTACATTTTAAAACATTTTAGAATTAATCACATTGTAGAGAACAGTTTTCTGAACAAGTTCCATAAAAAAGTATCAGTTTTGGTTCAACATAAGCAGAGATATGCCCAATTTCCTGAAATAAATAGTGCCTTTCTCCAACATTTCTTAATTTAGTTACCTTTCACATGATGGGCACTGCCTACTAACATATTTTTTATGATGTTAATATTTTATTGAAACATTAAAATTATAACAAGTTTTGACGAAATTCATGAAAATAATTATATAACATTCATTTCAAAACTCAGTATGTAGTGCCCATCATGTGAAAGGGGATTAAATCAAGAAATTTTGGAGAAAGGCACTATTTATTTCAGGAAATTGGGCATTAGAGTGTAACAAAATTGTTTGTTCCGATGGGCATACTGAGCTCAAATCCCAAATATGAGCTTGATTGGACGTACCAGGAGCTGGCGCTCCGCCCTTCAATTTTGAATGGGATTCAACCCGTAAAAATACTTTTTTTTTTTCAAAAATACCTATTTTTGAGGCACTTTGGCCACCAATGCGTTTCCCAAAAATATCAGTGGCGTGTAGGCCAGATCTTTGCGCATCTTTTGGTATATATAACATTGAAGTTTGGACCACCAGATCTCGGTACAGACCTTCAAAGTTTGGCATTTTTTCGAAAAATCGTCCCCGGCAAAATCAAATGGCGTCTCGGGCGTCGCGAGGTGCGACGCATATCTTTTTTTTGCTGGGGACGATTTTTCGTAAAAATTCCAAACTTTGAAGGTCTGTACCGAGCTCCAGGGTGCTCCAAACTTCAATGTTATATATACCAAAAGATGCGCAAAGATCTGGCCTACACGCCACTGATGTTTTTTCTTAACATCAAATCCGAGTTTGGCGACACTAAATAACGTCGATTGTGTGCTATCTTGTGACAACGGCCATTTTGGTTGAACATTATTTAATGATGACCAGGGATGGAATAATCGGAAAAAAATCAATTTCGCTTGCGAACTTTCTTCACCCGCGAAAAAGAGAGGAGGCAAATCACGTAAAAGAAAATCGCTCCCGAAATTCTCCAAGAAAATCAATCTGCTGATGAATTTTTGTGAATTTCCTTGTCAGCACCACTTAATAATATTTATTTCACTTTGGTTACACACATTGCCCATCTACAAAATGTGACAGGTCATTTTTCGACGTGTGACGTTACACTTGCACGTAAAGTAGTGAAAAGGATATTCCACCGAATAATCAAGATGATGATTTTTTTTTAGATTCTTTTTACCGATCTTTCGTGCGCGAGAGAGGAGAGCCATGCTCCTTTCGGATTTTTTCTTTTGATGAACGTCCAGAGATTTTCTTTTGATGATGATTATTCCATCGCTGATGATGACGTTTTGTTATACTTAACAAACCCTAGCACACAAAAGACCATAAGTTATATTCATTAGAAATTACCAAAATTAAATTTTCAAAACAATCTATCCGTCATGTGTTTCCTATGTAGATAGAACCTTTTGAAAATTTAATCTAGAAATATATTATATATTCCCAGATAACTTTGATTACTTTGATAACTAAAATTCCCATTTAGACTTTCCCCCCTCCCTCCCACACAGTGTTTCTTGAGTATGTCATCCCTCTTTTATTCTTTACATGAATTAAAACCCACTTGCCAAGATAACACCGCACACGCTTAACTTCATCCAAAATCGCCATTTTGTTTCGTATCGTCTTTTTTTGCGCTGTCTGCTTTTCTCTTTGACGCCCAACTCAATGCTCGTTTTTTTATCTTGCTTACTTCTGGTAGGAAGAGGGGATGCGACGCACGTGACGCGATGTGTATCATTAAAGAGCTCCCCCCCTTCATGAACGACGACGCATCAGTCGCCGGTGGGGAGTTTTCGCGTTGAGTCATTGTGTTTTCGTTGGCTGACCGGCAGCACAATGTGCTGCCCGATGATTGGTGGGATGAGCTGATTGGTCGATCGCTGGGGAGCTCCACCGATCGAGAGTGGCGCGATGTTGAGGTTTTGGGCTTCATTTTGAATTATGAAAAAGTGATACTAATTCTTATAATACATGCATATATTTTTTTTAAATGCCACTTTATCAAAACATATTTGATGAAATCATCGCAGAAAAAAAACAATTTTCCGACGACCTTTTAAGATTTCCCTTTTCTAAAAGATTCATTCAAAAGAAACGGAGAACACAAAGAAACCAGTCAGACTGACAGTCAACGTTAGAACTTGTGTCTGTGTGTGTGCGTGGGTTTTCCGAGGAGGGATTTCCCGGGCGAGGCAAACAAAACAAAGTGGAAAAGAAAACGATTCATTTCATTTGAGAAAATTTAATTAGTTCAGTTCGCCATCATTTTCACCCAGAGTTGGATAAGAAAAAGGGAGTAAGGAAGGGGAGGGGTAGGATTTTCCTTTGCGCAAGGGTGGGGATGGTCTTTGAAGGTGGCCAGTGGACCATGAGGGAGACGGTGGAGGGGCTAAAAGTTGGTGGATCATCCCATCAGAGGGGAGTTTCTGTAAGATCTTAATTCATAATAATGGTGGGATGTACCACAGATAGAAGATATAAAGATCAGTAAATTTCAAGAATCATAAAAAAAATTAACGGTTTTTTTCTCAAAAAAAAGCTCTTTTCATGAATCCAGTCAATATATTAGAATTTTTTTTTTATGTTCGGCTCGTATAATTTTTAGGTAATTTTTACATGTTTTAGAAATATTTATAACAAATTACCACAATTCAGTTAATTTACCTTAACTAATTTAACAACAATATTAATTTCAGTACTAATTATTTAATCAATTAATGTCAACAAAATGTAATGTGTTTTTTTTTTTTCATCAAATGGAAAGTGTTCCATTAAATTTGGAATTGTTTGAGTATTTAAAAATGGATATGCTCAACAATATTTAACTCAAAATGTATAACTTTTTGTGCAAAAGGAAGTTCAATTAAACGAATTTTAATTATTTTTTTAAATATTGATTTTTTTAATTATGATGGACGGTAATGTGCCAAAAACGGTTGTTTTTTTAAGGAATACTGATTTAGGCAGAACAACTGTGGCCTTTAAAAATATTTAATCTAACTTTGAAAATAAAAATTAAAAAAAAACTTCAGTTGGTATTTTTAAGGCATTTGTTCAGTTTAAAAAATCTGTGAAATTCTTTAATAAGATCTATCGACCAATCTATCAGCTAGAGATTGTTCGAATCGAGAAAAGAAACGGCCCACTTTTCCCTAATAATAATATAATAACCGAATGGAAAATTATTACCTTTCAATACCAGTCCTGAAAACTTCTACTTTTCAACACTGCACAGTGGTCCGAAACCGAAATCTAGCGTGACAAAATTGAAAGCGGCCACACGTTAAGATTTAGAGCTTTGGTGTCTTCGGGACAAATGATCAGGGTCAATTGGGGCATCTTTTGGTATGGTGGACATTAGGGTGGTCCAAATTTTAGGGTGGTTCAGAATTTTTTATTTTGGCGGGATGACGAGATAGCACTTTGGTGTCTTCAGAAAAGTTGTAGGGAACACCATTCTGAGCAACTTTGCTGAAAAATACAAAGCTCTATCTTCAAACGGGAAGTTTCTTCAGCCATTTTTGTAATTTGGGTTGAAGTGTTTATGAAAAATGAGTTTTTTTTTTAATTTATCAATTCAGGCTTGCGTCGTAGCGAAATGGTGTCTTGAAGACATTTGAAGAGCTTATCAAAACACACATTTATCTTCCAAAAGAGCGAAAATCGGACCTTTTAAACGAAAGTTATAGCCAAAATACGACGGATAAGACGCCATTTTGAAATCTGAATAACTCGAAAAGGTGGGGGAGTTTGACCTCGTTCTTAAAATCATCTGAAAGTACACATTCTAGAGTACATTTGCTGAAAATATCTCGGAGGTATTTTTTGTTTAACTCATAGTATCTCAATTAGAATATGAGCATTTTTAAATCGTTTTTTGTCCATAACTTTTGACAGAATTGACCAAAATTTGTTTTTCAAGAATAAAAATGTTCATTTTGACAAGCTCTACAATTGTTTTGAAGGGCCCAAAAATGTACAAAATGATCTAGTGGTTGTAAATGAAGAACCAAGTTTTGGCTGAAATATTTCAGGAATTAGCAAAATAATTAAATTTATTTCTTCCAAAACTTGTTTCTTCTTTTACAACCACTAGATCTCGACGTTCCTAGAAAAACGCGTTTTAATGTTTGACCTTGAATAAGCAAAAACGAAAGTAGGCAATGTAAACAATAACAAACACATTTTGTTTGGCTGACCATTCCACTATGGTACATTGAGTGGCCAAGTTTCAAAAAAGTGACCTTCCCAAATATTTTTTGGTATTTTTTGCTCGAAAGTAAACATTCTAACTGAGAAAAATCCAAATTTTCAAAGCTCTAAGTTTGTTCATTACGGAGATACGTAAGCTGAAAGTCAAAAAATTGAGTAAAATACTAGCGTTTTTCGTAAAAAAGGCTGATTGTTTAATTTTAACATAGCTGAGCCATTTTAAATATTTTATTAGGACAATTATACATCGTTGGAAAGGTAATGAGTTTATCTTTTAAACTATTAATAGATAAAATGTTGTTTCCAAACCAAAAACTGCAGTTTTCATCGAATAACTAGAGCATTTTTTTGACAAAACTTATTTTTTTGTGTTTTTTAATCGAGTACTTTTTTTTTTTGCTAACCGAGAGAGAGTTTTGGCAGCACTGGTTCGAGCTGGTTGATCGTCGCGTGTGCTCCGGGATTTTTTGTAAATTTTCGTGTGTTTTGCCGTTCTGTAGTGCTGGAAATGTTGTGAAGATGTAGTTAGTGACGCGCATTTCCCGATAGAAGTGTTCTTAAAATATATTTTGCAGTTTTGAAAAGGCATTCCATGCATTTTACTTTTTGCAACATGCGTTGTTTGCTTTTATTTACGCGTAGTTTTTTCGCTACGTTTCATTTCCACTGTTCCTTCGAGTTGGCAATTTGACAACAAGTCAATGGAAGCTTCTGCTCTCTCTTGCTGAGAGTGAGCTTTTGTGCAGTGATGTCAGATTAGGTGAGTGTGAGTGAGCGGTCCTGCTAAGTGAAATTTGATGAATGTGCGACATGCTCCATTCAGGCTTATTATGTGATATTAAGTCAGCTAAATTAAAGGAAAAACTGATGCAGTTTGGTAAAATAGTGATAAAGAAGAAGAAAAGAAAATTTCGAACTATCAGGAAGGTGAAGTTTTGCTGTGCGTTCGGATTGGTGTAAGGCAGGGCAACCGTAAGCTGTAGGCAACGGTGCACCCGCGATTTCGGTCGTAGGGAGCATGACTTGCTGAGGTTGGAGAGAGAAAGTTTTGCTCTCACGTGCGCGCTTTGCGCCGTGTTTATGGATGCCAAATCATTGATATAAAAATCTGCATCAAAAAAGAAAAATCTGCCAATGCCTTAGGAGCCGTTCTTGCAGACTCAACTGTATTACCATCATTCCGGGTGAGTCTGTTCCATTTAAAGCTTAGTGTGTGTGTGGATGTGACAGACTGTATGTGTGTATGGAGGTGTGAGAAAGAGAGCAAAATGGAACTGTGTGGTTATCTAAATCCTAATGTTAATGTTCATCTACTTCACTTTCTTCTTTTTTTATTACTTTAAATTTCTAACTGCATTTCATACTAATACGAAGTTCTAGAAGCTAATGCTTACTCATACTTGGCTGATCATCCCATTTTTTTACGTCATTTTAAATTTCTATTTATCAATAATTTCTCCGCTTAACATTTCTCTTCTCTTTTTCTGATTATTATCTTTCACAAAGTTATTTTTTTTAGAAACTATCTCTTGTGGAATCGAGTCTTTGAAGCTTTTCTATCTTTTTAATTTTCTTTCTTTATTAAATCTTTGCCTCTACCTTCTGCTGGTTCGCGTCGCGGCCGTCGCGCTTGATTTTCGTCGTCATCGATTTGTTTGTTTCTCTCCTAATGTATGCGTAATTTTTTTTAGTGGTCTTTCCGGGCGGTTTGCGTGAGTTGACAGTTAGTTCTGTACATTCAGCCGGTTCGCGTTGTGACCGTCGTGTTTAAAGTATATTAAGTTTTTTTGCAGATGAAATTCGTTAAATATAAACATCTCGTCATCGCCGCGTTATTGATTTAAGATCGGTCAATAAAAGCATTTTTCGGTATTTTATCCTTTGTTTTCAAATATCTCTTCACGATGTTGCGATTGGCCGCGAATGAATGTCGGGCCGAAAAGTCGGTCGGTTTCATTTTCGTTTGAAGTTGGTTTTGTTCACGTGTGTTTTGTGAGTAACTTCGCGATATATGAAATCTATAAATAAAAACCCATATATTTTCATTTCAATAATTACTATTTTTTAACGTTTTATCGGGTCGCAAGATTTTTCGCGTTCGTCGTCGGTGTGCAACAACAACAAAAACTTATACCTTTTTAGCTCGATAAACATCGTAACTCGTCGTTCGTTCGCTTCGTTATCATTTAAAACTCGTAAAAACATCTCAATTTAAAAAGTATACTGTTTAATTCATGATTCTTTAATTACAAATGATTTTGGTTCTATCTTTCCACAGCCGGCTGTCTAAGATTAAACCATTTCATTTAAAATTAAATAACCGATAAACGGGAAATGTCTCATCCGCAGCATCCGATTGCTTGCCTTGAGAATAATATAAAATACTTTTCAAAAAACACTATGACTTTGGGTCGCATCATCATCTTCTATGATGAATCCTGACCAAATACCCTTCCCTACTAACAAATTTTCAGGTTCCTGGCGCTTGTGGGGTGTAAGCACAGAGTAAATCAGCTGCCCTAGTAGCAACCTGCGCTAACTAACATTCCCGTCCCTTAAAATCGAGGTCTACAAACTGACATGGCGGGCGCCGTTGGTGGCCAATGACTGTTACCTATTCGCAACTGATCTAGTTTTAGCAATCATGGTGTTTTATCTTTTCGGCGCATTCATACATGCTGTTGATAAGGGAAACACCACTAGATCGTCGAAGCCTATAATCAGTAGTGCTGAAAGGATATTACGGTTCTGTTCAGCAACGGAGGGGCAACCATGGGTGATCTCTCATGCTCATGCTCATGCTCATGCGAGTACTTTTTTTGCTAACCGATGCTAAACATGAAACTAAGATCACTTGAAAGATTGGATCATAATCTAACATTGCTGAAATTTCCAGCCTGCGATTTTTTGCGTTTTCGGAGATATGCCATTTTGAACATTTACGTTTTATCAAAATTTGCTGCAATCTACATATGCGCCCGTTTATTTCACTTGCTTTGCTACCTACTTCGTGGGCATCGTCGCTTCAAAAATCAATACCTGGTTTCAAGAAGTTCGAAATGACTTTATTGGAATTTTCTGTTGCCTACATTTAAAATTGAGTACCTTAGTCAAAATAAGGTATTCGTACCGAAGTTTCTCAAGCGAAACTGGAGAATGGAGAATCTCAGTTTGAGACCGAAAAAAGTATTCAGCAAAATATTGACTTAGCATGATGAAATTCTGCGATCAATCCATGAAACTGATCCACATTTGAGTTCTATGTTGGTTAGTACAAAACGTCATAAAAAGTACCTTTAACATATCCTGAAGCCGTCAGAAACTCTATAATCAAATGAATTTTCATGAACAAGAACATTAGGATTAGTAAGAATCAAATCAAATTATTCGCTCTACAGCATTGCCTTGGCGTTCTCGATTGCGAGATTCTACTCGAAACTAGGTGTCCGAAGGCTTAATTGATGAGGCAATTGCAAAACCTTTTTTTACACCTAAGCTCCCATCCACCCCGGGATTCGAACTGACGACCTTTGGATTGTTAGTCCAACTGCCTAACAGCGACTCAAGTTATATGGCATGGACTTACAAAAAGAAACACACAGTAGTAATCAATAAATATATGACTTAAAATGAATTTATTACGCTTAACAAAATTTTGTTGGAGGGGAGGAGGGATTGTGTCCTTAAAGTGGGGATGTATTAGCTTATCCATAGTTTAATAATATAAACTTGCAATACGCAATTCTGTTGTACTTGCAAATGTATGAAAAGACTATTTGTTATAAACAATCAACTATTGAAAAACATGAAAAGTCATAAAAATCGACGTATATCATTTCAATACCATACAATTAACTAAATTTCTATGAAAAAAACCTTCAAAAAGCAAAACAATAATTTGGCCGCCTGTTTGTATGGAGATGGCCCATAGTGCATTCTGCGCATTGTCCCAAAGTATGGTTGAAGTTGGTTGCTGGAGTCCCGAGTTATAACTACAAATGTTTACGGTAGTCTAACTGGTACGTGCGTCAAACGCGTTCTGACCAGAAATCCCTTTGGACAGTTGTTGCACTTACATCAATTTTCAAGGAGTGACAAGATAGCAGACAAGATTGAAACTACTTTCATATGAAAACTTTCGGAGCTTTTTTGGGTTTTCATTGAATATGTCAAGATTGAAATCGAGTTTTGGGGATCTGTGAAGGTCAAAAGATGAGGCATTGTGAGCTGTACAATATGGCGTTACTAACTCAATTTGGCCTAAAATGCTCGTATGACAAGTAAGCACTACGGCGACGGTTTGTAGGAGGCTCATATTAGGCATGAGTTCTAGAAATGTTGATTTTTTTCCTCGGTACACCTGACCTGTGACGCACACGGAAAAAAATCAATTCTCGAAATCGTGAATTAAATTCACGAATACGAGAACCACGAAGGAAGATATGCACGTTTATTGTGCAAATGCACCATACTCATGAATAAATTCCTTCCTGGTTCTCAAATTCGTGAACCTAATTCACGATTACGAGAATTGTTTTTTTTTTCTGTGCACTCTTAGATAATTCACTTTTAACAAACTTTTGAAACCTATAAAAATTTGTTGGAAACTACTTCTCAAGGAACATTGAACACTCCAAGCTCAGTATGATTTTAGAGTATTTTCATTCTATCACTTTTGAAGTGTTCCTTACTTACCATGAACATTGCTTTTAAAAGGTATCTCATTGAAAAATTGACGTCGAATTGTCTGTGACCAACTTCTGGCAAATCCCCCACCGGAGAGTGGAAAGAACACTCCAAGGAAACTTTTATATTTTTCTTCTATTCGCGGGATTTTTCTCCTTCCTTTGTGTTCCGTCTGTTGTTTTGATTAAGTTTATAAGGAAAATTACTTTTGGAACAATGGTTTTAATTATAATTGCGGGGGATGATCCAATTTACTTACGCGCGCTTCCCTTGACCCTTCTTCTTCTTTCTTTCGACAGATAGAAGGTGTTTGCTTAGGGTTAAAAGTTCATTCCGGGATTGTGTTGCGCCCTGGGTCTCTGCAAGAATCTTGCCCGCTGGCGGGACAATTCGCTTTGTTCTGATGAGGTGCTCTGAGCAGTTTTTCTTCAGTTTAGGTTGCAAATCAATCCGTAACGATAATCGTTGTGGGAAACTGACTAACGATCGCTGAGGAAGCTCCGCTTGCAAATCTAGCGTGAAGTAGTAAACTGAACCTGCTACACATTTATGAATAAAATAAACATTCGCCACGGCTCTTTGACCCACAGAGAGTTATTTGCCAACAGGGATGCTGTGCCAACACGTTCGACCGCTTCTTCATCAATGAACCCGGAGTGCGGGCTCAGGAGAAAATTGAAACATAAATATTCATAAATCGAGGCAGATCGGCGACCAAGGCAGGTACCAACTTTTACCCTCGTCGAGTCCTTCTTCCTCCAGTTTGGGATGTGTCTTTCATGAGTTCGCCACACCACGTCATTCATGCTGCGCCAGCGTTCAGCGTTGCATCGTTCTGGAATCAGCATTTTTATGAGGCATCGCAAGTACTCCGAGGAGAAAGCACTCTGGCAACCGGAAAACTATTCTCGCATGACGGGACGAGCGCTACGGTATAGCTATCTCTCTATGTTTGAGCGCAGATCAATAACTTGCCGGGCAAATCCAATCAATTCAGCAATAATCAGGTGGAAAATTTTCAATTTCAAGCTCAATTTAGAGCTCATGAGTGATTGTTGCTTTTTCTTGGAGAGCTTAAATAACTGAGAGTTAAGTGGGAGTGCAGAAGCAAAGCAAAATGAATGAAAAATTGTGGTTGTTATCAATTGCAGCAATTGAAACATTTTTGTGTTTGAAACTGCGTCGCAAATAATTACCCAACACAAAAAAAAAAAACAGAGAGCATATAAGTAAAAAAAAGAAATATACAAGAAAAACTTTTAATTTATAAATTATAAATAAATTCACAGTCCAAATTGAACATAGTCATCACTGGATCATCATTGCTAATCTGCATAACAAATCAGAAAGTAATTCTACATATTTGTTATCAAACTAAGCAAAAGTTTAAATTACTTTGCAAAAATTTATATTAAAAAAAAATCATTAAAAGAAACCCTGCCTGCCAGAAAAATACCCCCACAGGCTGCTCCCAAAACATCAACCATAAATATCTGCTGGCCACACAAACCCAGTATCTCACTAACTCCCCCCGTCCACGTGGTTCCTCAATCGCGGCGCTCCAGGGCTCCACGCGTCCATCTCCTCTTTTGACCAGCACCACCAAAGAAGCAGCAGCCAGCAAAACAACTTTTCAATTAAAACAAATTGCAAAGAAAAATAGAACAGCTTAATTCAATTTTCGCCACAAACGGTTCAAAACAAAGTCCACATCCACCGGTCGGTCGGAATCTCTCTTTTCGTGGTCGCGGCGAGGAGAAAAAGTCAGGAAACTGAAATGGGAAAAGTAATTTTTTGCTACCGGGGAGGATGAAAAAGAAATATCAAAACCAGCTTACCGAAAATCGTGGGAAATTGGGTGGGGTGAGATTAGAAATGGGTAAAAATTTGAGGAAAAATTGCCAGTTAACATGCAGTGCAGACATTTTCTCATAATTGAAATTTATATTTTTCTTTCCATAGTTCCAAAAAAAACTGGTCTCAAAACTTATTCAACTAATAATCTTAAAACAACTTTCAAACTTTTCGCAAAGAACATCGGAAAACTAAAGAAGAAACTGTAATCTGGAAAGCAGTTCTTTTGTCTATTACCAAAGGATCTCACCTTGCTTCCAAAATCCACCCCACTTCCCCCACTCCCCGTTCGATGCTTGACACCGTGAATTAAAAGTTTGTTATTTTAATCTTCACCAAACAATGTTTTTAAGCTCGAAGACCGGGGCCACAACCTTATTTCCATTCCCGCAGGACACTCTGCCGATTGCAGGAGCAGAACAAGGCAGATTTCTTGCGGTCTTCTTGTGGAACTTGTTACTTGCTGGCCAAAGACAATGGGACCGCCTTGCGCAGGGAAAAAGACAAGTTTTCCGTACTCCTACCGGCTCTTTGCAGGTTTTTTTCTTCTCTCTTGCAGCAGTAAATGTGGCAAACAGTGGAAATGCTCGCACATCTGTAGAGAGAAAAAATCTTATGATGGAAAGTTTTTTGATAATTTCAAAAGTCAAGCCAAGCAGCATTACTAGATGGTGGAACACTAGGGTGACAACGGAAAAAAGAAAGTTTGGGAAAGAATAATAGAAAAAAAATTGAGCCCAAATTTCACCCAAGTTTTTACAAAGTTGTAAAGCAGACAATTATAAAAATTTTGATATATAAACATGAGGGGTTTGCTCATTAGGGTGGTTCATGGATATATGAAAAAGACAAAAGTGTTCTATTTCGTTTGCATCAACCGGAATTTCGAAGTTCTATGACCCCAGAAGCTAGCCTGAAAATTTGAGCTCATTTGGTTAAGGTTTAGTTGCTCCAGTTTTGATCTGAAGTTAGTATGGAACTTGATTCAATTTAATATGGAGAATTGTAACTAGGGCGTCCAATTTTCCCGGGTTTTGAATTTCCCGGGAAACGGGAAAAATATTTTTCAAGTCCCGGGAATTCCCGGGATCCCGGGAAATTTTCTAAAATGTCATTAAGTCTATGTTTTCATCAAATTTGTTTTGTTTTTCAAGCTTACAATCGTAGAATTAGCTCAATACTGTTAATTGGTGATAATCTTTACTTCAATCTGAACAAGAACAGCAGTTTTCAGTTAGTTAAAAAAAATGTTTTGTGTTTTGTTCTTTGTTATGCTTTGGATTTTTTTAATGAATCATAATATTAAATCCAATGTGATTCAAATTATTTCATATTAATAGTCATAAAATATTAATTATATCTCTTCATTTTTTTATGTGAAATCACTGCAAAAGCTAAAAAAAATCACAGTAACTGTAATAAAAAACAAGAAAAGAAAACAAATAAAATGAAACCATCCATGTTAAATTTTATAAAGTTTAGAATTTCATGTGTTATATAAAACATATTTTACAAACTATCTTTAAGCCACTACCGCAAACTGGGAGAAATCGGGACAGCAGTCTGAATAGGTACAGAATATTTTAGAGTAATAAATTTGAATATTGATGTACTTGTTTTGATAATTGAAAATATATCAGAACATCATGCTGTCTTAATTAGTTACTATTGTCCTAATTTGTTCCAGATACCAGATAAAAAATAATTAAATATGATTTTTTCACGTTTAAAGCCATCATTCAACGTAAATATTTAAAAAATAAATAAAGTTTAATGAAAAATATTTTAAGCGCTAGGCATTTTGGGGATCCGTAAACTAAAATTAAAAAAAAAAATCCATTATAAGCCAAATAAATGTTGATATATGCCGAATACAAATTTGCTAATGCTTTAAAATTGATATCGATTACTAAGTATTCAACTGTTCATCTATTTCCACAACCTAATCTGAGTTTTCAGACCAAAAATGATTTTTTTCAATTTCGGAATTCCCGGGACAAAATATCAAAAATCCCGGGATTCGGGAATTCCCGGTTTAGGAAAAATCCCGGGATGTTTGTCCCGGGAATTCCCGGGATGGACGCACTAATTGTAACTTTTTACATGTTCTTATAGAAAATTTCCCAAAACCCTATCAAATTTTCCTATTCATAGGTTTCTTATAGGTTTTGATCCGGGGAACAACTTTGTACAACATCGCAAAGTGCTAAGAATTGATCCCGGAAAGATACAGGATGTTTTTTAGAGTTTACTTTTTTCGGCAAAATTTCAAAATATGCTAAAAAAAATAATCTGTATCTTTTCGGGATCATTTCCTAGCGCTTTGCGATGTTCTACAAAGTTGTTCCCCGAATCAAAACCTATAAGAAAACTCTTACATGATAAAGTTTTATCGGGTTGAGGAAAACTTTCTAGAAGAAGAGTTAAAAAGTGAAAAATAAATCAATTAAATTTATTGAAATTCCATTCTAACTTCATATCAAAACTGGAGCATCTAAACCATAACCAAATAAGCTAAAATTTTCAGGCTAGCTTTTTGGGTCATAGTACTTCAAAATTCCGGTTGATGCAAACGAAATTGAACACTTTTGTCTTTTTCATATATCCGTGAACCACGCTATTGCTCATGAACATCACGAGTTATCACGATTTTACGAAAAAAAAGTTTTGAAAAAGTTGGTCGTTGTCGATCATGACCGTTCATAGATTCGAAAAGAACATTAAATTTCTCATAAAATGACATGTTCCAAAAAAATTTACAGTCGAGTAACGGAAAATGACAGATTTTCTAAAAAAAAAATTAGTGTTTTTTTCGATGGAAAATACGTTTTTTCGGAATTCAGAGTGCGCCATCAAATCGGACGTCTAATTTTACATAAAAGTCCCTTTAACACCAAGTTCCTATCTCATCACCGTTTCAGGCTGTAAATTATTGAAAAACACCTTTTTTATGGCATGTTCAAAAATGAAAGGGGTCGTACCACCCCTCCGTCACGAGAGATCAAAAAACGGACGTCGGATTCGTGATCTGGGACAAAAGTTACCCCTAAACACAAAGTTTCTCGCAAATCGAAAAGGGGTCAGGGCAACTTTTCCCGATTTCGTGTGAGGTGGTAGAGAATTACCCATTAAACATATAAATCATTTCAAAAAATCATTAATTTACTGTTTTGACAAGATTTTTTGGATGTTGCTATTCTGCCATGCACATTTTAATACGGGTGAGAAATTACCAAATTGACAGAAAATGTAAAATATGACTTGTATAAATTTTATTAAATGTTTTTATCCCTCGGCTCTAGTCCTGCTCAAGGGTTGGGGGCATCAAATAAAATTTCAAATTTAAAGCCTGATCTTTGAAATTTAAAAACAAAAAGTTTCGCAACATGCTTAGTTACAGTTACGAAATAGCAGATTTTTTACATTTATTTTTTTGCAATTCCGAAAAACGCTTCTTGAATGGAATTTTACGTCAAACATTCATGTGTTAAGTCAATTCACCGTTCAAAACAAATAAATAGTGAAAAATATTACTTTTCGATATAAGTGTTGAAAAGTTCAACTTTTCAGCACCCATTTCAGTGCACTGGTATTGAAAGGTAATAATTTTCCATTCAGTTATTATTGGTAGGAAAAAATAGGCCGTTTCGTTCCTCCAAAAGGTCAGGAAAAGTTGACAGTTTCACAGTGGAATTACAAAAATATTTTTTTTACTTTTGCGTTTTTTTCCGATTTGTGGCTCCAAAAATAATGTTTTTGTTAAAATATTTAAAAAAATGTGTTATTAAAATGTATATGGAAACCTTATACCTAGAATCCTTACTGGATTGTTTATAAACGATTGTAGATGTCTTTTCTATGCAAATTTCATTCTCATTTTTTATAGAAACTTGAAATAAAATTTGCAATGGCTTTAGGTGTTGAATATTGCATTTTTATTTCATTATTGACTTGTGGACTAGAAATGTGCAAAAGAAATCAAAATTTTTAATTTGTAAAGTTAATACTGCGTTTGCGAAAAAGTTTATCTTTTTTAAGAAACATGAACAACATTGATGTTTAAAAAAAAGGATATGTAAACTAGGTTGCAAAAAAAATGATGATTTTTTTTCAGGATTACTTTTAGTTTATTCTGGTGAAATTTTGCGGAGAACATTGTTTTCACTAATGATACATCTTTAAAACAAACTGTCAAAAATCAATTTCTTAGTTTTCGCATTTTGGGCCTAGTACCTATATTGGGTCTACCAAACTTAATTCAACGAAATTGAGCATTTCACCAAATCTGGCAGTCATTTTCTTCATTTTGGTGGGAAGAATAATTTACTTTTTCCTCCTAAATTAAAAATAGAGCAATGAAAAAAGCACTCTTCAATTTTTTCTTGGCAAATCCCTAGAACTTTGCCTATTAGGTCGAAAATTTTCACCACTTTTGCTTACCCCTTGTTGACGCTCAGCGTCACGGCTTTCATCGCTCAGCACACGAATGAGAGCCGTTCCCCGAATCTCCAACCACCGGTAATATGTTTTATTGGTGGGTTGCACAATCCCGTTGCAAAAACAATATTTTAAATGCCACCAAATCAATAAAATAACTTATTAAATTTACTTCGTCCATTTCGGAGAGAATGGCTCTATATTCAGTCCATTTGACACTTCTACAAATTGTGACAGTGTGTTTGCGCTTTTCATAAGTTACAGTCTTTCTTGCATATTACGGGCTTGTTATTTGGCTACGCAACAAATGTTTTATTATGTTTAAAACTCGTAAAGCATTAGCATTAGCATTAGCATTTGGAGGACGCCCCACCACCGGAAGGCTCCACAACGCTTATCCCACTGTTTGGTGTGGTTGTGTTAGACCCTCATCCGGAACAATAATCCAACACGGGAGATACCATGTCTTCATCTTTTGATGAGTGTGTAATACAGCCCAGGGCATAAGGGGGTCCACGCCGGGTCCAAGCTATCCTCGGGGAAATGATGGAATGTTAGTAAACACCTATCTAAAGTGCGCAGGGACCCCTACGTCACCTTAGTGGTATAGATGTTTGTAGGGAGGTTTTGGACTCAATGTTAGTACGAGAGGTAGAACCCTAGGATATACCCCGAAAGGTATTGCGGGCAAGTCAAGTGTATTTAGATTTTTGGTTATTAAACTTATACAGATGACTGCACAGTATAAAAGATGCATGATTTATATATATATTCGATTTAATGTCACGGCAGATACAACGCGACGAAGCCGTGCCTGATTAAATTGTCTGTAGTATTACTAAACCAACCATTTTCTAAGGTAAAAACAATGCTGATTAAGCACAGTTTTAACATGTCTAATGTTAAACTCAAGCTATTGACTGTAAGAGTAAAGCGAAGATTATATATTTTTCTATAAATTATTATGCTTAAACGGATTCGAGGTTAAAGATGATTTAACGCATAATTAGAATCTTGAATTTAAACTCTTACAGCAATGCGGAGTGAACATCAAATATTTATTTATTCATTTGTTTTATTTAAATGTGAGAGTTAGAACTTATATTAAAACGACCGATTCAAAAAGCATTTAACTGGTTAGCATTTAATTAATTTTTGTGTAATGAGATTAATCAGCATATTTAATTTTTTAATAAATACACTAAAAATGGATATCTACATGCGAAAAATAGGATGCAAAAATACCAATCCTGCAGAGTGACCACGTGGCCTGCTCCCTGGAATCGAATCAATAAACAAAATGCGCGCTTAATGTTTAATTACTACCCAAGCGAGGAAAAAAATAAAGAGCGCAATTTTTAACGAAATGTGAAGGCGTCATGGCGATTTGCAGCCGACTCTAGATATCTGTAAACTTGCAAACAAATACTAATTCTGGCGACCACACGAATCAACTGTGGCAGGTGACAAAGAATTCGAGCTGTCAACCTGCCCTCTTACACACAAACAAGGCGTTGCTTTCCTTGGCCATTCAATACATACACAAACACAGCCAACACACTCATACACTGCTTGTCAGACTCTAGAAACATAAAAAGGATAGATCTCACCCGAGTTCTGCAGGTCATCCGGTCATTTGGGACTTTGTGATTTTAATGTTTAAAACTCGTAAAGAATGATATAAATCATGTCCAAGCTAATTATGCACGCAATGCAAGTGAAATCAATTGTTCTAATGTTGATGTGTGGCTTAAAACATCATAATGATTGAGCATGTTTGTCAACCGAATTTGTGCGGCTGTACTGTACGAGCTGGGGCTGAACCGTACGTCAAAAAAGTTTGCCACGTGCTTCGAGATTTCAACAAATCATAAGGTAGGCCGAAAATATGTACAAAGAAGGTCGTATGCTAGAAGCAATATCCCCAAAATAGGGACAACAAATGTTTTAGTTTGTCGGGCTTATACAGAGACATAAAGTATTTTTGTCAAAAATGTGATTAAGTTAGAGCATTAGCATTAAAAAACCAACTTTTTCATGAAATACAAGCAAGGCTGCCTATAGCAGCCTTTGAGAATACATCAAATAAAAAGTGCGCTTGGCTTAGTAGGCCCAAAATAGGGACAGATACCTTTTTTGTAATAAAACATGAAAATTTTAAATTGAGGCATGTTCAAAACATTTGAATGAAATGTTTTATAAAATGTTTAACACTCCAGTGAAGACTTCTCAATTTAAAGAAAAATACAGATCTACGCAGTACAGTAGATTTAAATTTCATTTAAATTCAACATTCTTTTAACGAACCCAAACATGCTAAATATGATAAACAGTAAATTTGACTTCAGGTCTCAATAAATTATCGAAGCATTTTGAAAAAAAAGCTGAGGTTTTGGCCTGAAAAACAAAATAAGCAGTTAAATTCTTAACTATTTTTTTAATGCTTAAACTCCTACCAAATTTGAAAAAATATATGAGTCTTATTGAATCGAGATAACAAATTGCAACAACCGGTTACCTTCACATTTTTATTAAGAAAAACAAAAGACATTTTTAGTTCCAATGCTGCTTATAACGCAATATTACCACCGGGTTCTACTCAGTACCCAGCATAGCAGCAAAGACAGAAGGAAAGTCCTGCAGCAGCAGCAACTGCCATCAGAAGAAGTTCGCTGCTGCCGAAGAGAAGGAACACACGGCAAGAAGGAAGAGCATAAAAAATCATATTCACGAACCACCCTAGGGCAGTTTCTTATCCAACGACCGCCGCCGCCGCAACCGCCGTTTTGTGTGCAGTTTGAACCAGCGCAGCGCATATTGCATGGAAGTTTTTTTTCGTTCTTCCTTGGTCCTGTTCTTGGCAGGCAAAAGGTGTGCGTCGTCCAAGCGCTGATTCGCGTCCACCCAAATGTAATGTCCAGTCCAGAGGTATGCAAAGTGGTTGTTCGTTCAGTGCTTGCACCCATCCCCGATCGTTTAGGTGCATTTACCTTATGCTGGGAGCTGATGCAGATGCATTATCCCTGGTGTATACCGGTTTGTTGGTAGAGTTGGCGGGCATTGGGATTCTTCAACTGTTTAGAATGCTGAATTGTTTTCTAATTATGTTTCTTTTTAAATGATTTGCTTAGACTTTTCTGTTTCCAATTATTTATCTAATCAATTAAAATTTTACTAACATAAAAATTAATGTGATTATTTGACAATTGAAAAATGTTCACAATTTCACAGATTTCATTTTTTGCTTGCTAAATTCCAAATTATTGAAATATTAACAGCCTTCGTTTTACTTCTAATTGGATTAAATGCTTTTAACAGTAATAACAACACTATTTAAACCAAGATTAAATTTTGTTGTGTAGATAATCACAGTAATAAAAAAAATACAAATTTGAAATGTGATATTTTGGAAGGCCGAATATTACCTCTTTCATGATGTTATTTCACCTCCATAGAGTCTGAAAATGTGAATATTTTCAAAAATTTTAGCATTTTAAATTCCTTTGTTTAATTTATAAAATCACACACATTTTTTAAGCCGATCGTCAGACACGAGATCCAAATTAAAATTCAATTCAGCCTACCTTCTGCGTAATTTTCTGGCCGAACAAACTTTTTTTCATATATTTTCGAGAATAAATTTTATATTTTCAAAAGTCTATACCGCAGTACAAATTATAATCTCCAATAATTTTGAGCTATTGGCTAAAATTTTGTTGTTTTTGTTTGAACAATCTTAAAAAAACACAACATAAAACGTTAACATTAAGTAGGTTTTTACAATATGGGTATCAAATGATCGGGTTTTTGTCATACATTACTAGAGTAAAAACACAAGTTTTTGATAATGCACAAAATGTTCACAAAACTACGTATTTTTTAAAAAATACACAGAATGTTAGTTTTTACAATATGGGTTTCAAATGATCGGAATTATTTCATACATTTCTAGAGTAATCACACAAGTTTTTGATAATACTCAAAATTTTCACAAAACTACGTATTTTCGAAAAAAAAAATCTCAAAATTTCAGTTATTTACAATATTGATATCAAATGGTCGGTATTTTTCATAAATTGAGAAAGTTATAACACAAATTGATGAAAATACTCCAATTTTCACAAAATTTCGTATTTTCGAAAAAAAAGTCATTATTGTTGTTATTATTATTGCAATATGGGTATCAAATCATCGGGATTTATGCATACATTTCGAAAACAAAAACACAAGTTTTTTTTTATTTTCTATATTTTCACAAAACTACGTATTTTCTAAAAAAATATTCAAATTGCATTGTACAAACATTTTTTTTTTGTATTTTTCTCTAATATACGTAGTTTTGTAAAAATTTTGAGTATTTCCAAAAATTGTGTTGTATCTTTTGAGATGTACGGACAATTCCAATCGTTTGATACCAATACTGAAAAAAAACTGAAATTTTCAATATTTTAAAAAATAAGTTGTTTTACGGAAATTTTGAGTATTTTCATAAGTTTGTGTTACAGTTTTCTAAATGTATAAAAAAATCTCGATCACTAATATTGCAAAAAAAACAATATTAAAAGGCGAACATAAAAATATACATTTTTAACTATTAATGAAATAAATTTGAAGACATTTGGTTGTATCATTGCCGAGATACAACTATATGAAGCTAGTATTTTCTGGAGGTGGGCAAAACCGCTCTTTTTTTGGAGTCGCTCATTTTCGTTCGCTCATCAAAAAGAGCCGCTCTTTTGAACGGCTCTTTCGCTCTTTTTCAAAGTTTGGATGAAAAGGTTTTTTAAGAATCTTCTGATTTTATAAGTTATTTCACATTAGACTTTTATAAATTATTTGAAAAAATAAAATAAAACTCAAAACGAGAAGATGACCTTGAAAACCATAAGTCTTGGTGGTCTCTATGTCAAAATTTCTACTCGAACCTAAACATTCGAGTAATTGATTGGCATCCAAAATTAAATCTAGGGAAGCTGGAAAACTACTATTAATTTTTAAATTGCGTTTATTTCTGTAAGAATAGACCTAGTGATGATATTTTATTTGAAGAACTATCTGTGACCTCTTTTGTACATTCTCATTTAATCGATTCAGTCTATAAACTATAAACGCTGAAGTTCAATCGGAAAAAAGGATTTATTTTTTTTCAAAATCTGTTAACTATTCAGTAGATTTTTGGTAATATTTTACAACTTATGGAATTTGAAATACTCAAATTGTTATTCCGGTAATACTTTATTATGCAATCAGTTGTACAATGAAAAGTTTTTTTCAGTTCGTTTAGAAAATCATTTACTTTTGGGATTAATTTTCATAAGCATTGAAATATTTGAAATTGCATTTGCAATTCTCAATAAAAAATTCAGTACTACATTTTTTGGAAATTCAATAAATTATCAACAAAAATCATGCCATCTTGAAACGGTTCTTCCAAAAGACCGAAGTTTAAAAAAGAACCGCGGTTCTTTTTTTGAGAGCCACGGATCGTTCGCTCTTTTCAGTGAATCAGCTCTTTGAGTGGTTCGCTCTTTTTTTGCCCACCTCTAGTATTTTCAAAAAACGGGTGCCACGATATCTCAAGACTGTTTTGACCAAATCGGCTCAAAATTTTGGTGAAGACTCGTTAAACCAGTCCTGTGTGCATGGCGAAGGCCGTTTTTCAAAAAGTTTATTTTAAAAAAAGACAAAAATATTTTTATGTTTTTCATATAAAAAATCGAAAGTTTTTGATTTTTGTATTTAAAAAAATGCAAAATTTCAAAATCGGGCTTCGTCATGCACACGGGATATGTCTTGTGAGTCTTCACCCAAGATTTCAGCCAATTTGGTCTATCCCATCTCGAGATATCGTGGCACCCGTAAATCAACCCGGTGTTCAGAGAAAAACGCTCGCAAAGTTTGACAGTTCGCTTTGCGCATGGCCAAATTTTCAGCCTTAATTGTCTGTAACTTACTTTAACCATGAAATATCTTCATGAAACTTTTAGGAGTGATTGACAATCATCTTTTAAGTTGATTTAATAAATTTTCTGTAATATGAAATTTTGTGATTTTCTACATGTATGTAACCCCTTAAATGACCAAATTTGTCTTGACATACAACTCTTTCGAAACAACATTTAGCTCCAGAATGGATAGAATGGACAGAATGGATGACAGTCCATTCAATGGAGTCCAAAATGTAAAAGCACAACGTTGTTTGTGCTCGTTCTAATATTACGCGAGGCTTTTGGATACATTTGTCAATGTTTGTGTCCCTTATCTCTGACCATAGTCAAGGCAAAAAAAAATCAAGAGTGAAATTCAAGGCTAGGATCCAACACATCAATGGAAAAGCCATGAAATTTTAAAAAATGTATGTTCTGACGATAAACCAAAATCTAGCGTTTTTTTTAAATTTGTTTGTATATATACTGATTCAATTAGGTTATAAATAATTATCAACTAAGGAAAATTTATATTCAATTGTATTCAGATAAATTCATCGGTTTTTTAAGTTTTCTAAAAAAAAGTGTTTACCTTCTGAACTTTGACTTTTTTTGTAACGGCCTAACCCAAAATTAAAATTTTAATATATAAATCGCAAGACAGTCGTCAAATAAAGAAAAAAAATCCCGCTTATTCTTTTTTTTTAAATACATTTTGGTCGAGGGTTCATCGCACACCTTGAACTGAATGCTACACGGTGGGTGGAATTGAATATCGTTAAACCTTTTCTATAAACTTTCAAGCTGCGTAGTTTCGCCACAGACACAGACACACATTCACAACAATTACTGAAGCTGCAGCATACACCCATCTAGCAGTTGGTATAATTTGTGCTCGTTGCTCCATGCTCAAGATTGCGAAATAATTTATCAGGCAGCAAACAATAATGTTTATCATACATTTTCTGGAAGATAATTACATCCAAGGCGAACGCAAGGACCAGCCGAGAGAGCGAGGCAGCTTGTACCTACAGTATTAAGGTGGTACACAACGTTCAGTGCGCACCGTGCATAAGTTACGCGGGTGGCTTATGCCTTCAGGGTGGGTGGTGGATGCTGCGTTTAGGCTTATGTTAGTGAACACGGGAGAGATGCTGCTTGATAGCGTTCAGGGGTGAGGGGTTGAAAACAACAGGAATGCTGATGGAACTTGATAATTAGTGTGTATAATCATAACAGTAAGTACAGTTATTCTATAAATACACTTATTTTATAAACTTAGCTGTGCAAGTTCCTTTCCCAAACAAAAAGCTGAAAATATTCGATCAATCTTGGAAATCACTCGAAATTATAAATTGATCGTTATGACAATCCATCACAGCGTCTGGCACCCATATCTACTGCATCACGTTGACTTGCAAACATTTTCTGGTTGACCACGCAGCATTTTTCCGAAATTTATGAAGCTAATATCCCTTCTTGGTTTCGCAAGCTGTTTTGCATTCCCTGCTCAGATGATCTTGGTGCATCCCAGAGGTCCAGCCTCTTTCGTGCATATAATTTTGATTTATCATACCAGCGAAGTCAGTCTGAACCGGGTCGTCCTCGTAGTCGTCGTCGTCGTCGCGGGTAATTATTGGGGAATCTCTTGGTCAATTTTGCATTTTATCTCTATGATTGCAGGGTACGCGCGTTCGCATAATATGTATTTTTTTCGAAAAATTCGGGTAAGAGAGATTAGACGATGCTTTGTACACGTCAAGCCCATATGTGTGTTGTATTAGAGTGTAACAAAAATGACTTTTTGGCGGGCATTCAGGGGTTTGTTCAGGTGGGCATACTGAGCCTTAATCCCAAATATGAGCTTGATTGGACGTAACAGGAGCTGGCGCTCCGCCCTTCAATTTTAAATGGGATTTAACCCGTAAAAAAAGATTTTTTCAAAAATGTCACTTTTTGAGGCATTTTGGCCACCAATGCGTTTACCAAAAACATCACTGGCGTGTAGGCCAGATCCTTGCGCATCTTTTGGTATATATAACATTGAAGTTTGGAGCATCCTAGAGCTCGGTACAGACCTTCAAAGTTTGGCATTTTTTCGAAAAATCGGCCCCGGCAAAAAAGATATGCGTCGCACCTCGCGACGCCCGAGACGCCATTTGATTTTGCTGGGACCGATTTTTCGAAAAAATGCCAAACTTTGAAGGTCTGTACCGAGCTCTAGGATGCTCCAAACTTCAATGTTATATATACCAAAAGATGCGCAAGGATCTGGCCTACACGCCAGTGATGTTTTTGGTAAACGCATTGGTGGCCAAAATGCCTCAAAAAGTGACATTTTTGAAAAAATCTTTTTTTACGGGTTAAATCCCATTTAAAATTGAAGGGCGGAGCGCCAGCTCCTGTTACGTCCAATCAAGCTCATATTTGGGATTAAGGCTCAGTATGCCCACCGGAACAAACCCCTGAATGCCCGCCAAAAAGTCATTTTTGTTACATCCTAGTGTTGTATGCTGCATTTTTGCATAAGTCAGACAAATTGGGGTCGATTTATCTTTTTTCGGGAGGGGTTTGGCCTCAATTTTGGCCGTTCTGATTCCTTGAGTATGAAGAATTTCTCCAGAGTGGAGTCTTGATCCCTGTTAGGTGAACACACAGAAAATCTACTTTAAACTACTTGGCAAGATTAAGAACAAACGATAAGCTCCAGCAGAACCAGTCAATCCAAGTCTTGGCCCGATACTGCAGCGAGGAGGAACTCCTCGAAAGCGAATGTATCGCTCGAGGACATTCGATGCTCACCTGTTGCCGGGGTGTGGTGAGCCACATCCTAGGGGGGACCATACTCCGTTGGCCAATGCCACAGGATGGCCTGTTCTCCACCTTTTTTCACGATACAGGTTCATAACTTAAGCAAGAGGGAGAGAAAACCCCTCCACCTTGTGCGCTTTTTTCGGGATAATATTATGCACCTTGATTTTTTTTTCCTCCAAGTTCAGTCCGTTTTTCATTCCGGAGACCTCCTCTCTTCAGGAAGAGCTGGCCCTCGGAGACCTGGGTCGTCCCGCGTGCGCATATATTAAATGTGTGATTATCTATCAAAACAATGAGCATGCCTCCGCCTTCATCCGTCCGTGGCCGGGGGTCGGGATCCGGGGTCCGGGGAGCGCAACCTGGACAGAAGGCGCGCGAGATCCGCGGCCAGGATAAGACGGTACGCACATACTCGCTGTTTGGGCCGGGTTTGGCGGCTTAACGATATCATATTCATTTTTTCCGTCGCCCAAGGACCCGCGGGGCTCGGCTGGCATTTTTGGCCGCCCGGGACCTGTTTTTGTTTGCAAGGGACGGAGCAAAGGAGACCTGTTGGACGAAGAAGACGACCCTGGTTGGTTTGGAAGCAATATTATTATTATTATCTACAAAATGTGCAATTTATTCAATGAGGCGCACTCGGACGCAACGTGCGCGCGGAGTCTCGGTGACGAGTGACGAGTTGGCAAGATTATCCCCTTTCATTAACATTTTTAGTCAAGTTATGAATATTAAACAGGGATAAGAAAAAAAGTTCTACTTGCAGGAGGAGCAATGGCGACTTTATATCACACAAGAAAATTGGTAACGTTCAGGAAAAGTCATACAATTTTGTAATAACTCAAATACACTTGATTGAAATACTTGCACATAAAAAGATACCAATGTTTTTTTCAGCAACATTAAAGGAGCCATTACACTACTGTAAACAAACTCGCACTTTTTCGTGTTTGACAGTTTGCCAAACTCGCAAACAAGGCAAAATGTATGCAGGCTGACGTTTGTACAAACAAATCCAAGCAATCAAAGCAGGTAAACTGGCAAACTGTCAAAAAGTGCAAGTTTGATTCCCGCAGTGCAATGACGGCTTAAGACTTAAAAAAAAATTGAACGGATTTTCTTGTTGATTTTGTGTTTTCACCAAAATTGTAAGTATTGTTTCGGGGCTTTAAAAAAAACACTAGTAACACTAACCAACAAAATTTCTGCGCTTGCTCAACTCGAGGGGAAGCATGAAGTTTTGGGTTCCCAGTAACACGTGCATTTTGAATTGTTTAAAAATATTTAAACAGGGCCGAATGGTTTTTCTCCAAAATATGTAGGAAGAATTAATACTGTTCGCTACTCTCAAATATTGCAATTTTTGCTTGTATGCAGCAGCGATGAATCTCCCTATTTCTCCATACAAATATTGGAGAAAACCCGTTCGGCCCTGTTTAAATATTTTTGCACAAGTCAAAGTGCACGTGTTACTAGGGACCCAAAACATCATGCTTCCTCTAAGGTTGCGCAGTCATTTTTGTATTTTTTTGTAGGTCAGTGTGATTATCTAAAAACTAAATTATTGTTAAATTCGACTTTTCACACAAAAAATATTGTGCAAAATAATCATTTGAAAATGATCGGTTTTGGACATGATTCCGATAGCAAAATTACCATCATTTGAACTATGGCACAAGTTGGTTAACAGTTGTTTGACAATGTTGCAACACATGATTTGCGAAAACTGTTCGGAAAATATTTACTTTAGAGCAATTCCAGCCCTAAACAGGATTTTTTAGTTACCTTTTCCTCAACCCTCTCCGATTTCAATGAAACTTTATAGACATGTTATCCTACGCCCTATATAAGCCATTTTTGTGTACATAGAGCCAGTTTCATTAGATAATGACACTTGAGAAGGGCGAAAGTGTTTAAAATATTTTTGTTTTTCGTAATTAAAATATTGCTGTATCTCGAAGCCGTTGGATCGTATCGTAAAATGGTCAACCACAAATTGCAGGTAATTATACAGACTTTCTGAAATGAAAAATACGCTGAAAGAAAAAAAACACGCCACTTCTATGAGATTTTTTGATTTTAAGGTTCAAAAGTTAAATTTACAAAAAGACCCACGAAAAATGCAACTCTCCTAAAAAAACACAAAAATCTTTTACTGAAACTGTTTTTTGACAAGTGCTCTAAACGTCAAAATTTTCATAAACCAAATGCGAGAATTGATTTTCCAGACAATTTTACATAAAGTCTTCATATTGACCGTTGTCCTAAGTCCAACCCTTGTGAAGATACAGCGGCTTTAAAAATAAAAATGTTGAAAAAATAGGTTTTTTGGTGGTTTTAGGCAATTTCTATATGCCAGATATGATTTTTCAGTTTCAAAAATATTTTTAATCGAAAAGCTCGTTCAATTTCCCATAAGTTTGACTTTGACAGCATTTGAATTGGAAGTATGGTCTCACAGATATAAGCTTAATCACATTAATCGTACCTTAACTTAAAAATCAAAAAATCTCAGAAAAGTGGCTTGTTTTTTTCTTTCAGTGTATCTGAATCCCAAATAGCCAAACTCATTACCTTTCTTTTGCGTCTAAGACAGCTAAAATCGGATGAAATGGCGCGGAGATGTGATTTTTTGAAAAAAGTGTTTTTTGCAAAAAATGACGAAAATTGCCATTTTTTGAACCACCCTAGCACGATGTAGGTCACCCTAATGGCCAAACAAAAAAATACGGGTCTAATTATTTTGGCCAAGGAACCCCCAGAAAAAATTTGAGCCCGATCGGAGAACTTTTTTTTGGGTTTAGGCTCTTTTCAATTGGAATTGCTGTATAGCTGTTTGACTTGTCAATCCAAGCAATTTTGTCGAAGACACCAAATTTTATCTCGCAATCTACGCCTTTTACCACTTAATTTTGAGATTAAATCTGAGCCAACCTACAAAAACTAGTTTTTTGAACGTAGCAATTCAGGGTAAAGTTTCAGAGAAAAGTTATGTTTTGGGAACTATTAGAGCTCTACAAAGCTTTTAGAGTTCTAACAAACATTTTTTTGGACTTATGAGTCAAAAGTTACAGCCATTTAGGGTAAAATAGATGCATAATTAAAACTTAAATATCTCGAAAAAGCGCAGGCTAACTTTAAGCATCAGATTGCTTTCAAAGAGATCAAGCACTACAATCGATGAAAAAATCTTAGGGGTATTTTTATTAAACTCGAGAAACCTTCATTTGTAAATGTCTAATTTTCAAGGGAAAAGTGTGTGGGACCACCCTAACGAAATTTTAAAATTGCCCAAGTATATGTTTTTCGATGTAATTTCCAGCTGAAACTGAATTTGTCCTCCTCATTGAGCCAAAGTGTAAAAAATTTCGATTTTTGGTAATATTTTTAGTTTTTTAATGTAAAATTATCAATTGCCTTTTCGTAATATACTCCAAGTTTAGCCCTTGTTTAATGCTAAAATTTGCATACGGACAGTATAGATAGATTTACATTCGATCGTCTTAGTTTTTCCGACCTCTCTTCGATTTGCGTGAAACTTTCTCCCTGATCACAAATCCGAGGTCCGTTTTTTGATATCTCATGATGGAGGGGCGGAACTACCCCTTTCATTCTTGAACATGCGAAAAAGAGGTGTTTTTCAATAATTTGCAGCCTGAAACAGTGATGAAATAGAAATTTGTTGTCAAAGAGACTTATGTAAAATTGGACGATTTGATGGCGTACTCAGAATTCCGTAAAAACGTATTTTTCATCGAAAAAAAACATTAAACAAGTTTTGAAAACTCTTCCATTTTCCGTTAATCGACCGTAATTTTTTTTTTTTGGAACATGACATTTTAAGGGAAATTTAATGTTCTTTTCGAATCTACATTGACCCAGAAGTTTCATTTTTTCATTAAAACAAAGCGCCCGCCGCGTGATTCAAACCAGCGACCTCTGGATTGTGAGTCCAGTGCGCGGTCTGATTGATCCACACGGGCGGCGAAAAAAGTGCTTTGATGAGTGCTCTAAAACCAATCTAAAACTTTGATGAATATTGTAACACTCTGAAAAATAACCCGAAATTTTAAAATGAAGAATTTTGTTCTGGAAGAAAAAATGACCCTTCTGGATCAATGGAGATTTGAAAATTTCCCTTAAAATTTTATACAGTCAAGTAACGGAAAATGACAGAGTTTTTAAAACTGTTTTAGTGTTTTTTTTTCGATTAAAAATACATTTTTTCGAAATTCTGAGTACGCCCTCAAATCGGCCGTTCAATTTTACATAAAAGTCCCTTTGACACCAAATTTCTATCTCATCGTTGGAGGCTGCAAATTATTGAAAAACACATCTTTTTTCGCATATCCAAATATTAAAGGGTCGTACCGTACTCCGTCGCGAGATATCAAAAACGGACCTCAGATTCGTAATCAGGGTCAAAATTTACCTCTTAGAACAAAGTTTCACGCAAATCGAAGAGGGGTCGGGCAACTGCTGTGTGAGTTGGCGGAGAATTATCCATGTAATAATGTAAGAAATGTTAAATTTGGATATATTTATATACATTACAAGAAAAAATAAATATTAATATTTGTAACATCATCATCATGTGATGCGTGTTCTTCGCCTCTCATAATACAATGTATTCATCCCACCCCTAATTACTCGCAACAATCGTGACTTCTCCAAGTCCCAAGAAACGCACTCATCCAGTACCTACTTAAACCAATCGGTGTAATACCTCAAACTGCTCATTTAGTCTTCAATTTTATTCCCATTCCATGCAGAAATAATAATAAAAAAAAAGCTTCAAATCGTCAATTATAACTCGCTTCCACAAACGGCAGTAATAACGTCCCTTTCTATTGGCCCGCATGCGGCCATGCCAAATTGCAGGACACCTCCGTCATTATGTCTCCCGCGCAAAACCTCGGAGTCGAGTCGAGTCGCAGAAATAAGGACCCGCAATTTCGCTCTTAATGCCTGCTTATCCGTCCCAGTTCGTCTAAGCCACCAGTCCTTGCAGTGCTGTGCTTCGACAGGCACTTGTATAATTTAACGAAAGAAAAGAAAAATAAAAGCGTCCCGGGTGCTCATTTGTGCGCGGGAGTCGTGACTCGAAAATAGTTGGAGGGAAAATCACACACCTGCAATTATCCTTACCTTGGCGCGCAAAGCAGAGTCAATAGCTTCTAAATTACACAGCAGCAGCAGCAGGCTGCGACCTGGTTCGAAGTCCTTGTCCTTCAGTGTTGGAACGACTTGAGATGAAGCTGAAGATGGAGGAGGAGCCTTCGGGAAATTCTAAGAGATCCCTTTGCCCCCTTCTGATCCAAATGACCAGTCGAAGCCCCACGTAATGAAAGCTTTTCCACATTAAAAGCAAATGGGCGATTAATTTGGTGGAATGAAAGTCGTGCAGAAGCTTTTCCAGCATTTCGTTACGTTATTTTCCTTCCTTTTTGTGGTGGAATATCCTTATTACTTTTCGCCACAGTTCAATAAAATAAGATTATTAAAAATAATGACCTGAAATAATTTCGAATGTGCAAACGGCTTATGTTTATGCGTTGTTAGAGGAGACTGAAATCATGTTCTTATTGTTGTTCAAAAATGATTAAAAATGCATTTGAGCAATACCTGTAGAAAAAATAACATTTGATATTTCATTTTGAATCTAAATAAAGTTGAAACAAATCTTCTTTACAATTAACTTTTCCAGCATCAAGTTTTCCGTCCCTCCCCTAACAATCGAATTCGAAGCTTCTTTTCATACCCCACAGTTTCCCTCCAAAACCAATCCAGCCTGCTTTTCATTGCCATTATCAATCTCCGGGGCCATTTGCCGATTTGGCCCCGCCGCAAATGAAGTCCCGGGCCCAAACGGCGGCAGGCCACGGGAGAATTATTATTGCCCTGCGTGCCTTTCCTCCACGTGTCCTCCATTTGGCCTCTCCGGTGGAAAATTAAACTTATCGAAGCAGAAACAACAGAAGAAAACAAAAAAGTACGAGGAAGCAAGAACCTTACAAAATGAAAACTAAGGAGCGGAGAAGAAAAAAAAAGCCCGCCAAGTCCAGATCCGAGGCGCACAATGGCCATATTGGTCCAGCGCAGGATCGCGGGGTGTATTATGGAGAGACCAACGCAATGCAACCCAGCGACGACGACGGTCGGAAAGCTGAAGCAATCAGCAAAATGTAAACTCGTGATAAAAATACCACCCTCCGGTTATCAGGATATTTTTCCAACTGTATTTATCTCTCGATTTCGCTGCCGTTGCTGCCGTCGTTGGGTGAGCAGTGCCTTGGATGCTGCGCTACAGCGTGCATTTTTCTACCCCGGATTGAGAGTTCTTGCTCATGCTGCCAAGAAATGCAGCAATGTGGTACCGGGAGTTACAACAGGTCCAGGAGGTTGGTTTTGTGTAGAGAAGCATGGTTTCGGAAAAAGTTTTATTTGATATTGAAATATTCAATTGATACTGAGTTTTCGCCCCTAACATAACAAAATAAATCAAAATCTTCAAAATTGATTCGTCAAATTAAATTTTCATAGAAAAAATTAGGACCAGTTTGACTACAGTATGTCAAAAGAAAGCCTTCCAAAAGTAAAAATAGTTAGCTAAGCTAACTACATTTGTTTCGTAATGTTTTGCATACCTCACTGAGGAGACCTCCTAGACCCAACATCATTTATACTTATCGAATAAAGAATCTCAGAATCTGGACAAGTGTCTTTGCGTGTGTGGGGATGTTGGGTGTGGTTAAGACTGACTATTTTTTTCCGGATGTGGTCAACTCGGCCCAGTTCCGGATCCTACAGCTTGGTATTGAAAAACGTTAAGTTTCGTTTAGTTGTTCAAAAGTTTTGTTAAAAAAAACAATTTACAAGACATCAAGAGAGAATGATTTGCAATATAACCGCAAATGACCGGGTCTAAATGCAGCAAGAGAGCCGCGTAAAGGGTTGCCATTTTCTTGATAAAAAGTCTGTCATTATTTGAAATCGGAAATCTCTATTTCAGAAGATAATTTCGTAGAAAAAAGGGAGAAGGCACCTACCACCTGAATATGATTAAATAGGGGAAGGTGGGGCAAGACGACCATATGGGGCAAGAGGAACAATCGCTCGAAAGGCCATAATTTTTACAATTTTGATTATTTCCAGTTTGAGGAATTGTTTCTAGCAATGCAATTAACTGATTCTACTACCACATATCCGCCAAAACGACGTACACGCCACGGGGCGTAAGATTTAATGAAGTTTTTCTCTAAACCTTTGTTTTCTTATAATATTTGGAATGTACAAAATAAGGCTTAGGGTTCGTTTTAAGGCTCATTTTATCAAAATGCTATTTTTCCTAGATCAGTAGTGTCCCTACCAATGTCTTGCACCTTTTATAAAGTATGATTTAACTTTTAGTTATTTTTGTTGAGAGTTTTAAAAAAATCTTAATCAGGTGGGGCAAGTGTACCATATGGATTTTTAGTATGGAAAAAAATACGAATTGCTGCAACAGCATATATTATTGGGTAAAAAATACATAAAAATTGATAAACAATTGTTAAAAAAAATTGTCCATGCAAAATATAGTGATATTTTTAAAATTTCCTTTTTTTCATCTGAGTAATATTTTTTTAGTAAAAACGATCAATTTTTTAGTAAAATATTATTATTTAATCTAAAAATGAAAGCAAAGGTTTCAAATACATTCTAATCTGATGTATCTAAGTGATAACAGTTCACTTGTTAGCCAAATGACATGTTGTTACATGCATTGTTCCTCTTGCCCCAACTGGTTGTTCGTCTTGCCCCACTAGTTGAGAAGAACGTACGGAAAATCGAAATTTTTAAAATCATTTTTTTACATTAAAAAAACAGGATTTTTTAAAAACTTTTTCTATCAAAGTCTTAGTTAAGACCTGAAATAAGATGATTATGAAAAATCCGACAGATTTTTTTAACGTTTTTGATGGGTTATAACGAGCATTTCCTTAGCTTTTTACACTTGCCCCACTTTCCCCTAATATTTTTATACGATAATACACATTTTTATCTGTGATAATTTTGTTTGAAACCTTTATATTATTCATAATAAAAACTTGAAACGAACATTTAAGTTTTCAAATATCTAGTAAAATATGATTCAATGATTGTAAAACTTTAAAAAATTTAGTTATATTACAAATTAATTTTGAACTTCAAAACAATGATAAAATTTTGTATAGAAAAAATTACCACAAACAACAATCAAAACTGCATAAATTTGTTCACTATTAAATTCAGTTTTAAGTACATAAAAAAGCCCAACCCACTTATGTGGTTGTTACATTCCTTACTTCTAACCAAAACGAATCACAAAAAAAATCCGGAGGAATTATCATTTGATGTGTTAATCTTTTTAAAACCCAAGTGCCTGATTTTCAAACTTTCAAGCTCATTTGTGAGGTCTTTTGAAAAACTATGTAACGAAAGGCCGGATGAGAGACACAAAATTTGAAGTGAAATTGTTTTTGAATAAAAAGGATTTAGGCAGTTGCAAATATGTTTCAAAGTTTCAAGCCCAAAATATCAGGGGTAATTTTTTTTCGAAATTTTAAATGTTTTAATGGAATCAGAAGCGCAATTTTCTATGAAATCGGTCTTTTTTTTAATTTTAATTTTTGTATTTTTTATTCCGGTTGAAACTTTTTCGGTGCCTTCGGTAAGCCGAAAGAAGCCATTTTGCGTCATTAGTTTGTCCATATAATTTTCCATAATAATATTGCGTAATATTCAATGTTCAACCCATTTGAAATGTTAGTCTTGATTTAAAAATTATGAAAATAATGTTTTCGAAAAGATCTGAATTTCACAAATGTTTCAAACTTTAACATTGTAAATCGGACCATTAGTTGCCGAGATATGGACATTAGAAAATGGTGGGTTGTTTGGGTGAGACTTAGAAAACATCAATTTTCCTGTTTTTAAACCTTTGCATGGCAATACCTCAGCAACTAAGGGTCGTATCAACTAAGTTTATAAAAGCTAAATATAGAGAATTTTCTCAGCTTTAAATTTTTTTTTCAAGAGTGAGCAAACATGTGCACTAATTAAAAAAAATCAAAAACTGCTACTATTTTCAGAAAAGTTACCTAAAAATGGCTATAGCTTGAAAACGGTGAACATTAGTACATTTTGATTGCAAATTTGATTTTGCATCGAAAAATTTTTGCGATCAATATTTCAATTTTTTGATAAAATCAGTATTGATTCAAAAATTCATAACTAGGTCAAAGATTTTTGGCACAACCTAGAAATTTCTGAAAAGGTGGCATATTATGTCTCCTAAAACATATAAAAAAAATTAGTGCTTTTTTGCTAAAAAGTTAAATTAATAATCACCATTTATTTTTTCGTGTATCATTTTTCTTCAGTGTAGTCCTTATCCATACGTACAACTTTTCCGAAGACACCAAATCGATCAAAAAAATCTTTCCAAAGGTACAGAATTTTGAACTTTTATACAACATTGTTGTATGGACAGCTGCCAAATTTGTATGGAAAATTATACGGACAAATTAATGATGCAAAATGGCTTCTTTGGGCATACCGAAGGCACCAAGAAAGTTTCAGCCGGATTAAAAAATCGAATAAACGGAATCTCAGAGAATTGCTCAGAAGTCTAAACAGCTGAAAATAATTTTAAATGCATTTTCAAGCGTATAGAACCACATTTTCAATTATTCAAATTTCGGACACTTAATAGCATATCATTTTAGTTTCAGTTGACAAAAAATCATGTGATAAGTTGGAAATGTATAAATATCATCTGGATTTAGTATAAACAGTCCATTTTAAGAGAATGTATGCAAAATATGTCTTTTCTATCCAGTTTTCATCAAAATTTCAAGTTTCAAATGACTTGTTGTGCTTCAAATCCCGGACACTGATAAAAGCTGATTCGAAATCCGGACACTTTTGCTTCGAATTCCGGACACTCGTTTTTGCTTATGATTCGCACAAATTTAGATTGCAATTTTAATGAAGGGCCACTTTAGGTCTCAAATAAGCTGTTAACATTAAAACATTTGATATTTTGCATACAATTTTGCTAGAATTGAAGAAAATCAAAACCATAATTTTCTGCTTTGCCTTCCCGGTGCTTATAAAATATTTCGGTGTAATGTTTCACTTTTTTGATAAACTCATATTTTTATTTTATTTTATTGTTTTTGCATTTTTTTTTTTTTTTTTTTTTTTAATTTATATTTATTCAAATTTCTTTTCCATGTACATTCATTCAGTTAAAATATTATTGAGTGTCCAATCACAAACGATGACTTTTCACCTCAATTTTAAATACTAGCAACTTTCATTTATTCATGAAATATTGTAGCTTTCGCTATTCAGTGATTTCAAATGTAGGAGGTCCTACATGTACAAAAGGGAAAAGGGATACCTTAAAACTAACTTATAAATTATATAAAGAGCGGATCAATGCAACTGAAGACTGCAATGATTTTTGTCGAAATGCATCAATTATCTTATTGGACATAACATCCAAAGTGTCAACTTCGGCTAATTGATGAAGTTCACTGGTGCTGAACCAGGGAGGAAGTTTCAGAATCATTTTCAGAATTTTGTTCTGAATCCTCTGAAGTTTTTTCTTCCTGGTTAAGCAACAGCTTGTCCAGATCGGCACAGCATAAAGCATGGCAGGTCTGAAAATTTGTTTATAAATTAACAGTTTATTCTTGAGACAAAGTCTAGAATTCCTGTTTATAAGTGGATACTAACATTTAATATATTTGTTACATTTAACCTGGATACTTTCAATGTGATCCTTGTAAGTAAGGTTTTTGTCAAAACCAAGTCCAAGATATTTCACTTGATCCTCCCACTTTAAATTTACCTCATTCATCTTTATAATGTGATGACTTTTTGGTTTAAGAAAATCAGCCCTTGGTTTGTGAGGGAAAATAATAAGTTGAGTTTTTGCAGCATTTGGAGTAATTTTCCATTCTTTCAAATAAGAATTGAAAATATCCAAGCTTTTTTGTAATCTTCTTGTGATGACACGAAGGCTTCTGCCTTTGGCGGAGATGCTTGTGTCATCAGCAAAAAGTGATTTCTGACATCCTGGGGGCAAATCAGGCAAGTCAGAAGTAAAAATATTGTATAAAATTGGACCCAAAATGCTTCCTTGAGGGACGCCAGCACGTACAGGTAGTTGATCAGATTTGCTATTCTGATAACATACCTGCAGAGTACGATCCGTCAAATAATTTTGAATAATTTTCACGATATAAATCGGAAAATTAAACCTTTTCAATTTCGCAATCAAACCTTTATGCCAAACACTGTCAAATGCTTTTTCTATGTCTAGAAGAGCAGCGCCAGTAGAATAGCCCTCAGATTTGTTGCTTCGAATTAAATTTGAAACTCTCAACAACTGATGAGTAGTTGAATGCCCAAGGCGAAATCCAAACTGCTCATCAGCGAAAATTGAATTTTCATTAATGTGCGTCATCATTCTATTAAGAATTATTCTTTCGAATAATTTACTAATAGATGAAAGCAAACTAATGGGCCGATAGCTTGAGGCTTCAGCAGGATTTTTATCCGGTTTCAAAATCGGAATTACTTTGGCATTTTTCCAACTACTGGGAAAATATGCCAAATCAAAACATTTGTTGAAAATTTTGACCAAGCAACTTAAAGTTGCTTCTGGTAATTTTTTAATTAAAATGTAAAAAATGCCATCCTCACCAGGGGCTTTCATATTTTTAAATTTTTTGATAATAGATTTTATTTCATTCAGATCCGTATTAAAAACTTCATCTGATGAAAATTCTTGTTCAACAATATTCTGAAATTCTATTGAAATTTGATTTTCAATAGGACTCAAAACATTCAAGTTGAAATTATGAGCACTCTCAAACTGCTGAGCCAGTTTTTGAGCTTTTTCCCCATTAGTTAATAGAATATTATCACCATCTTTTAAAGAAGGGATGGGTTTTTGAGGTTTCTTAAGAACCTTTGAAAGTTTCCAAAAAGGTTTGGAATAAGGTTTAATTTGTTCGACATCTCTTGCGAACTTTTCATTTCGCAGGAGAGTGAATCTGTGGTCAATAACCTTTTGCAAATCTTTTTGAATTCGCTTCAGTGCAGGATCACGAGAACGTTGATACTGTCTTCGGCGAACATTTTTCAGACGAATCAGAAGCTGAAGATCGTCATCAATAATGGGAGAATCAAATTTGACTTGGACTTTAGGAATAGCAATATTCCTAGCATCCAAAATTACATTAGTTAAAGATTCCAAGGCTGAATCAATATCAGCTTTGGTTTCTAAAACAAAATCATGATTTAAATTATTCTCAATATGATGCTGATACCTGTCCCAATTAGCTTTGTGGTAATTAAACACAGAACTATTGGGTCTGGTAACTGCTTCATGAGAAAGTGAAAAAGTTACTGGAAGATGATCAGAATCAAAATCAGCATGAGTCACTAAAGGACCACAATACTGACTTTGATTTGTCAACACCAAATCAATTGTTGATGGATTTCTAACAGAAGAAAAGCAAGTTGGCCCATTCGGGTATAAAACCGAATAAAGACCAGAAGTGCAATCTCTGAACAGAATTTTACCATTGGAATTTACTTTTGAATTATTCCAAGATTGGTGTTTGGCATTAAAATCACCGATGATCAAAAATCGAGATCTATGCCGAGTAAGTTTATTCAAATCCCCTTTGAAATAATTTTTATTTTCCCCAGTGCATTGGAATGGCAAATATGCAGCTGCAATCATAATTTTCCCAAAAGAAGTTTCAAGTTCAATGCCCAAACTTTCAATAACTTTTAACTTAAAGTCACGTAAAGTGCTATAAGTCATACTACGGTGGATAACTATTGCAACTCCACCGCCATTTCGATTCATTCGGTTATTAGTTATAACTTTATAATCTGGATCACTTTTCAAATAAGTGCCAGTTTTTAAAAATGTTTCGGTTATAACAGCAACATGCACGTTATGAACTCGTAAAAAGTTGAAAAATTCATTTTCTTTCGCTTTTAAAGAGCGAGCATTAAAATTCATAATATTGATGGAATTACTTAGATCCATGATTAAACTTCAGGGTAAGAACAACATCATTCGCAAATTTTAATCCAATCTGGATTGCTTCCATCATGGATGTAGCATTACTCATTGTTTGAATCAAACCAAACAGTGAGTTTTGCAAAAAAGTCATTTTTTCAAACGTAACATCGCCGAGATCAGAAGATCCCAAAGCGTTGCCAGCAGAAAAATTTTCAAATGAGATTTGAGGTACCTGCCCAATTTCAGAAAGATTGGTAGAGGATTTAAAATTCGTGGATGAACCCGAAACGACGTTAGCATAAGAAATGCCATTGTTGTTACCTAACTTTTCCACGGTAGGGGTATTTCTAGCATTGTTCGAGTGAGACAGCACGAACGTTTGATTTAAAGATGCAGGTACAACCTGACTTTGAGAAAATTTCGGTTTGGATTTCGGCTGATGCTTAGCACGAGAATCCAAAACCTTTTTTCTGATGGGGCAATCCCAGAAATTTGATTTGTGATTTCCACCACAATTTGCACATTTAAATTGGGTGACTTCTTTCACGGGATAATTGTCCTTGTCGTGAGAAGAATCCCCGCAAACCATGCATTTTGGAACCATCGCGCAATGATCAGTACCGTGACCGAATGCCTGGCAACGCCGGCACTGGGTCAGATTCTGGCCATTACCGCCATGTTTCTTAAAATGCTCCCACTTTACCCGTACATGGAACAAAAACTGAACTTTGTCCAAAAGTTTCAAATTGTTGATTTCATTTCTGTTGAAATGAATCAGATAAAATTGTGAAGTCAAACCAAAGCGAGAAATATTCCCGTTTGATTTTTTCTTCATTGGTATTACTTGGGATGGGGCAAAGCCAAGCAACACCTTAAGTTCGTTTTTGATCTCATCCACCGACAAGTCGTTGGAGAGACCTTTCAAGACCGCCTTGAATGGCCGAGCATTCTTGGTCTCATACGTGTAGAAATTGTGTTTGTGGTTTTTCAAATAACCAACAAAAGTTTGGTGATCTTGTAAAGATTCCGTCAACAAGCGACATTCTCCTCTTCGACCAAGCTGGAACGAAACCTTCAAATTGCAAGTTTCCTTGCAATTCTTCAGTTGCGTTCGAAAGCTGGCCAAATCGGAGACGGAAGTCACAACAATTGGCGGAGCCTTTACTCGTTTCTCGACGGCAGAAGGCTCAGTACGAGGAGAAGGTTCCTTGTCATCAGTTTCGGATAAAACACCGAAACTGTTTGTCAATGGAATTGGAGGATTGACCTCACATTCAGAATCAGAATCAGACCTCAGAAGAGGCTGTTTTCTTTTTCTGTTTCCGTTAGCCGGTTTAGCGTTCAAACGCTTCACCGACGTAACGACCAAATCTTCAGAAGATTTGCGTTTACCTTTGTTTTGACGCATTTTGCAAGCAAAGTTCTCTTAAAAAGATGGCTTCGTTTGTAAAATACAACAAAATTTTAGGCGGGGTTAGTCTTGAAAAGACTGTTTAGAATTTTGGAAAATAACTCAGGTAGTCTTTAAAAAGACTGTGAATTTTGTTTTGAAATAACTCTGAGCTTAGGTAGTAAAAAATACCGCAGCTCTAGTGTCCGTTCACCACGAAGGTTCGCAAGACACTGTTTTTTTTTTTTTTTTTTGCATTTATTACAGCTTCCAAACCAATTTGAAATCAAAGTTGATGTTGAAATCTATCACATAACTCAGTTTGATTTTTTATGTAGTTCAAAAAAACGTTATTTTCTGATAACAATAATCTTCAATAATTACATATTTTGAACACCAATGATTGCAAAACAACTGAACTGGTGTACAATGCATTTTAAAACATTTTTTTCATCCAAATGTGCCCTGTAATTGAAATTTTTATATTTTGTATTTTTTTTACATATATTTTTCTATTTTTGAAAGAAAAATTGACACTTGCACAAAATTATTTTTTCTCTCATTTCCAATTTTAATGTTACACACACTGTCGTTAGCAGTAGGGTAATTCTCCGCCAACTCACACAGCAGTTGCCCCGACCCCTCTTCGATTTGCGTGAAACTTTGTCCTAAGGGGTAACTTTTGTCCCTGATCACGAATCCGAGGTCCGTTTTTTGAAATCTCGTGACGGAGGGGCGGTACGACCCCTTCCATTTTTGAACATGCGAAAAAAGAGGTGTTTTTCAATAATTTGCAGCCTGAAACGGTGATGAGATAGAAATTTGGTGTCAAAGGGACTTTTATGTAAAATTAGACGCCCGATTTGATGGCGTACTCAGAATTCCAAAAAAACTTATTTTTCATCGCAAAAACACTAAAAACGTTTTAAAAATTCTCCCATTTTCCGTTACTCGACTGTAATTTTTTTTGGAAAATGTCATGTTATGGGAAATTTAATGTACTTTTCGAATCTACATTGACCCAGAAGGGTCATTTTTTCATTTAGAACAAAATTTTTCATTCTAAAATTTCGTGTTTTTTCTAACTTTGCAGGGTTATTTTTTAGAGTGTAACAATGTTCCATTAAATTGTAGAGCAGACAATTTCAAAAATTTTGATATATAGACATAAGGCCCTTATGTCTATGTATCAAAATTTTTGTAATTGTCTGCTCTACAACTTTGTAGAACATTATTACACTCTAAAAAATAACCCTGCAAAGTTATAAAAATCATGAAATTTGAAAATGAAAAATTTTGTTCTAAATGAAAAAATGACCCTTCTGGGTCAATGTAGATTCGAAAAGAACATTAAATTTTCCATAAAATGACATGTTCCAAAATTTTTAACAGTCAAGTAACGGAAAATGGCAGAATTTTTAAAACTTTTTTAGTGTTTTTTTCGATGAAAAATACGTTTTTTTGGAATTCTGAGTACGCCATCAAATCGGGCGTCTAATTTTACATAAAAGTCTCTTTGACACCAAATTTCTGTCTCATCACCGTTTCAGGCTGCAAATTATTAAAAAACACCTCTTTTTCGCATGTTCAAAATTGGAAGGGGTCGTACCGCCCCTCCGGCACGAGATATCAAAAAACGGACCTCAGATTCGTGATCAGGGACAAAAGTTACCCCTTAGGACAAAGTTTCACGCAAATCGAAGAGGGGTCGGGGCAACTTTTCCCGATTTCGTGTGAGTTGGTAGAGAATTACCCAGTACTACTTGTCCTCTCTTTACAGTCACAGCATTCTGATTCGCTCAAAAGTGTAGCAGAGCCAGCATTTCGACGCTGTCGCGCAATCTTGTCGTACGTAGCTTTTTGACGTTTCTATAAAACGCGTTTTAATGTTTGAAAGAGCATGCAATGTAAATAACAACAAACACGATAAGTTGACCAGTCTGTGCAGCGTCCCAAAATTTGGTTGAATTTATACACCGGAGTTCCGAGTAATAATTACAAACGTTTACGACAGTCGGGCTTACACGGGCGTCAAACGCGTTCTGGCCTGAAATCCCTTTGGCCAGTTGTCGAACTTACAACAATTTCAGGGTGTGCCAAGATAGTACGACAAGTTTGAAACTTGTTCCACATGAAAAGTGACTACGATGCACGAACTTTTGTCAGGGTTGAAATCGAATATTAGGGATCTGTGAAGGTCAAAAAGTGAGTCTTTGTCAGCTGCACAAAACGGCGTCCTTAATTTGGCCCAAAATGCACGTGTGACAAGTTAGCACGACAACGACGGTTTATTGTGTGTAGCTATTTTTAAACGATACAGCTCTATAACAGGATAAAGTGCCTTCCAAGGGTTGCTCCTAGTGCTGCTTCAACGATCGCGGAGGAGTAATTTGCTCACATCTCGCTTTTTTTCCACTCTCGTAACACACTCTGAAATCGTTTCGTTTTCTTTAGCACTGCGGATATTTATTTCAGAGTGCAGTGCAGTGCTTCTCTTTCAGTAAGTATCTTCACCCCGGCAAATGGCTGCAGAAGAACCGGGTAATTGAAGTGATTTAATTTTCAACTTATCAAATTGTTTTTACCTTGAACCGTCGCAAGCGTTCTCAAGTGAGGAGATTCTACACAGGACGGTTAGTGTCGACACTGTTATTGAGGTTAGGTGGCGAAGTGGTGTCAGTTTGAATATATATTGAAATAAGTTTCTATCAATCAAGTTAAGTGATGGCTATAGGTTGAAGAGCAAGAAAATAAGACAAAGGAATTTGAAAGTTATTGCTACTTAAACTTTTACAATTTTATGTTCTCATTGTGGGTAAAGCGTCATAATTTGAAAATTTCCCATCTTCTTAAACGAATCTGCCTTAATAATCTCCCTTAACACCCTTAAAGAGCAGTCTATTACGACGTAGTTCCCCTTTAATTGCCGCCATTTTTCCGATAACGAATATGAGCCGCCGTAAATTTTCCTCCACTTTCCAGCAGCAACAGCAGCAGCAACAACAACAAGCTCAACAACAATCAACGAAGCACGTTTACTTCTCCACTCTTTCATTGGGGGAAGTAGGATCGAAGGAAATTCCCGGAAAAGTGGTGGAGCTAGACCGGAGACCCTACTGCAGGAGAGGGTGAAAAAGCAAACAAAGCATATCTTGCCCTCTCCGATCTAGGACCATTTTCCTTCCCCACCGTCATGAACTGAGCAATAAAGTGCAACGATTTTCCCCGACGATGAGATTTTCCCTTTAAATTTTACGACACCGGTTGGTTGGAGTTTGGTCGCTACAAAACGGTAGTGAGTCTCGTTGATGACTTTAATAAATCTCGTTCCACCCCGAAATTGTTGTCGTCGTCGTCGGCGATGTCGTCTAGATGAAAACTTGGACTTATTACAGGCAACGCCATTCACCCACCCACCCACAGCGACCCAATCAGTAGAAGCGAGAGTAGAGTGTTTAACTTTTCACCAACACCATCGATGAGGGAGTTTCTATGTGCGGTGTTTGCTTTAAATGTTCGATAGTGGCTGCGAAAGTTGTTGAGATTATTATGATAGAAGATGGTGAATAAAACTTTAACTCGAAAGTTTTAAATTAGGATAATCTTTGGAAAACATGCCACGAACTACGATTAACTTTCAAAAATCGTTTAATTTGCGTTCAAAAAGATCAGAATGAACATTTAGTTCTTCACAAGTTATTTTTCTCTGACGAATGTATGACGAAAAGAAATAGGAAGAAGGATATCTTTCCTGAGCTCTCGTAAGAGCGTGATTGAGGTTTTAAAATGTATCAGTTTTTGAAATTCAGTTGAAAATTTGATTGCATTTATTACTAGAAAACGCACACAATTTAAATTGTCAATGCTTCCCGTGAAATCAAGCTTCAAAGGCTTGCCATTAAAACAGCGAAAAACGAACATTTTGTTCTCTGAAGTAAACGAATTGTTAGAATAGTTTATGGCAGCCCTTTCTTCCGGTGAAGGAACACCAAACAGAGCATTGTCAGAAAAAATAAAATCTTTCATTTAATTGTCTTATAAACTATATTTGATGTATATTTTTGGCAAAACTGTTAGGTAACGCGTTTAAAATGTTGGGCAATTGTAAAAATATTTTATAAAATATTTTGTCCATTTCCAAAGTAAAAATGTTGTGTTTTTGTACTATGGACAAATCTGAATAATTTTAACTAAATTTTTACAATTGTATTTATCAAACTTAATCTGGGCAGGATATATTCAGATCGTAAAGTTATTTTTGTATTGTTAAATAATAACATTTGAGTAAGGTAATTCATGTTTTTTCAACACAAAAATTAAACTTCAATCTGATGGATTTTCTTCTCAAAACTTTCAAATTCACAAACTGATTTTTTAAAGCATATTGTTTCATCGTCTGAGATCGTTAATTGAAACAAAAATATCATAAGAAATTTTGAGTTCTTAATAATCATATAAATAGTTCCTAAATTTACATGAAATCTCAAAATTATGTGGAAATTGGATTTGCCAAAAAATGTTGAGGTTTTGGAGTTTTGGTATCTTCAGAAAAGTTATTGCATATAGTATGGGGCAACTTTAGGCTTGATTGAAAATTAGGGTGGATAATTTTTATGGTAATTTAGCAAATCTAACTTTTCTTGAATATTTTTGCAAATTTATTTTACCTCTAGAAATGCATTGTGAATTTCATCAAAGCAACTTTGGCCAAGTCAAGAAAAAAATCGCGCAATTTACGCCTTCTGAGACTTTTTTTCTTTGAATTTATCATGAATCATATTTGGAAAAAAATTGAAAATTTAAAGCAAGATGATCGTAAATCTTGGCAGGACTCGAATTGATAAAGGCAAGTCAAAGCTTAATTAACTATTTGACAACATTTATTTGTGTTTTTTGATAAGGCTTTTTTTTGTTATTCTTTTGTGACGAAATGACCTACTCACCATAACCAAAAATAAATAAATTCAACTTCTTAGCACTTGTATTGAAAAGTAATACTTTTCGTTTTGGTTTTTGAGTTGACCAAATTCACGGACGCCAAAGTAAATCAAGAAATCAACCGTTTCACTGAAAAAATCATTCCAAAAGTGTTATTCGCGATTGCTAAAAATGTTGTTTGAAACTCGTTTGCACCATTTTGATAACTTGTTTCTATTTCGATTTTCGGTCACTCCTACAATAATTATATTTAGGGTTAGTGATTTTCTACGTTTTCGCGTATGGCGTAAAATTTAGTAATTTCCGTAAAATCCCATGAAATTTAACCATTTTCTTGAGGGACTATCCAAAACCACGTGGACACTTAAGAGGGGGATTGGTGATTGTCCACGATCCATGCAAAATATATCCATAAAATAATATTCAACATATATTTCATCCATAATGTCTTTTTACGACAATTATATTTGTTGAAAAGTGTGATATCAACATTTGCAGAAAGATAAATAGTAACTTGAAGAAACTTGTACATAAGTTGTCCTGAAAAACTATTAAAAGTTAATATTTCCAAAATCTCTAATACAAATTTTGATACCATTTTATTTTGAAGGTACAAGTACAAAAGACATGAGAAGATTAAAACTCGGTTTATTTAATATGTGATTTTGATCTTAAAAATCCTGTATCCCATGAAATATTTACGAAATTGATGATTTGGTAAAATGGTCCCCGTGGAATTGGAAATGAAAAGAATATATTTTCAATTTAAAAGAGCTATACATAGTTATAGATTATAAATTTGCTTTATTTTTCAAGTGAATCTTTTGTAGGGAAAGAACTTGTTTTGCAAAGCCTATTATAATTCTGGTTTACACATTTCATGTTAAGGACATTCGTACGTAAATAAAAAGAACATAGAAATTTAAAAATAGTAGTTTCTGCAACAAGTTGCAAAAAGAGGATTTTTTCAGCACGAGTCGTACATTTATCCAACGAGGTTCTCCGAGTAGGATAAATACGAAGAGTGCTGAAAAAATCAAGTTTTACAACGAGTTCCATACAACATTTTTTGCAATTCCAAAAAACACATACTGAGTGAAATTTTATGTCAAATTTTCATGTATTTTGTCAATAAATCGTTTAAATCAAAAAAATGTTGAAAAGTTAAACTTTTCAGCACCCATTTGAGTGCTGAAAAGTAGAACTTTTCAGCATTTATTTTGAAAAGTGTTGCTATTCGATTCTGTTATTTTTGGCACAGAAAAGTAGGCTATTTCGTCGTTCAAGAATGACAGGAAAAGTAAGTAGTTTCACGACGGAATTGCAAAAAAAATATTAACGTTTAAATAGTAGTTTATGCAACAAGTTGCAAAAAGAGGATTTTTCCAGCACGAGTCGTACATTTATCAAACGAGGTTTACCGAGTTGGATAAATACGGCGAGTGCTGAAAAAATCAAGTTTTGCAACGAGTTCCATACAACATTTTTTGCAATTCCGAAAAACACTCATTGAGTGAAATTTTAAGTCAAATTTTCATGTATTTTGTCTATAAAACGTTTAAATCAAAAAATGTTGAAAAGTGTTACTTTTCGAAAAAAAAGTACTTTTTGCAATTCCGTCGTGAAACTACTCACTTTTCCTGTCATTCTTGAACGACGAAATAGCCTACTTTTCTGTACCAAAAATAACAGAATCGAATAACAACACTTTTCAAAATAAATGCTGAAAAGTTCTAACTTTTCAGCACTTGTTTTGAAAAGTAACACTTTTCAACATTTTTTTTATTTAAACGATTTATTGACAAAATACATGAAAATTTGACTTAAAATATCACTCAGTGTGTGTTTTTTGGAATTGCAAAAAATGTTGTATGGAACTCGTTGCAAAACTTGATTTTTTCAGCACTCTTCGTATTTATCCAACTCGGTGAACCTCGTTGGATAAATGTACGACTCGTGCTGAAAAAATCCTCTTTTTGCAACTTGTTGCATAAACTACTATTTTGTAATTTTAACATGAAAATTTAATTAGATTCTTAATTAGATTCAAACAAAAGTTATCCGAAAAGGCACTGATTATCACATTGTTTCGCATAAGACATCATGGGCATTTTTATATTAAAGTGCCAATAAGTAGAACAAAGAGTTAATTTTTATAACAGTGGAAATCTAATTACACTAACAAATAAGAAATTTAGGAAAAATCACATTTCCTTGTGAAATCAAATGCATTGTATTAAAAAAAGAAATTTTATTTTCTATACAAATTTGTTGTAATACAATCTGAAATCAGCATTCAAATTTCTCAAGTAATGTTCCGTCGGAAAAACGTTTCCCCGATCCAAAACTCAGCTGCCGTCGCTTCAAAGTTGAACATTTCATCCCTTGCCTGAGTCGAACCTAGAGAGAGCAGCAAACTCCAAGATTTCGCAACCCCTACCAGAACGGGTAGGGGGATGATGATGATGGTGATGCTGGCAAGAAGAAAAAGTCGAAGAAGATGCTACCGCTCGGGGTTGGCTGCCGCCGCCGGGGGCTTCGGAAGGGGGTAGTCGTAAATTTTCCCTCCTAGCTGTATGTTGTGTGCAGATTGTTGCCTGGGTATGTGTGCGTCTGCTTGTCTTCCCTTGTCGGCGGCCCTCCTGGCAGACGGCGTCGGGGCTCGTCCTTTCGGAAGAGGCTGTCTGACCAACACAAGGACGCTTGCTCTCGGGAGATACACCGTACATAACCCCCTGAAGATGTCCAACAAAACAAACGTTGATTGTGTTAGTGTTTGAAAAAGAAAAGAGAGGGAGCGTGCGGAAAACCCCGTCAGATTGAGAGGATGAGCGATGCTGCGCTTTTCCAGCGGAAAGTTGTAAACACTGTGAAAACACAGTCAAGATTTCCTCTCCCTCTCCTTGGACGCGCCTGTGTCAGGTCGGAGAGGGTATTGGCTGCTGGCGCTTTGAACCTTCGGGGTGTGCGCGCTCTCTCGCTTCATTGTGCGAGAGAGGATTGCAACCGCAGTGAGAAAGAGAGGGACGGCAGGAGACACGCGTCGAGGGAAAGAGTCAAGTGATTTCGTTAGTTTGCTCATGGGGATGATGATGTTGATGTGTTGCCGATGCACGATGCTGGTGCACGACGACGACGACGGCCACACGAGGTTGAGGCAAAATGCTGCCCGGAAAGCATTAAAGCGTGCTGCCAGAGTCTGCTGTGCTGTATGGGGTGCACGGGGAAGTTGTTTGTTGGTGGTGGCAGATTTGTGGAAGATGTAACTTTGTTTTAAAAAGTTGGTAAACGATTTGGCACTCATGACATACTAGATATTCTAAATCATCAGGGTTGTTCAAATTAGAATCGTAGGAATCGAACAATTTCCACTTCAGTTTGGGCAGTGCACCTACGGTTGTTAGCAATGTGTTTACCATGACAATTCGCAGACTACACTTGCTGATGTTCAGCGTTACTGCTTGTCTTCACTTGGCCGGCAAAGTTCAATTGCATTAATGCGTCTGACATATTCAGAATTTTTTGAACACTGTCCAGACACAATTATCAGAAGCCTCGACTATCCGAAGTTTCGATTATCTGAAGTTCGATTATCCGAAGGTTTGTAAGCAACTTCGGATAATCGAATCACAAACAAAAAAAATGTATTTTGTTATTTTCCTAATTTAAACATCAAATTCGAGTTCTGCATCCCAATTTTAGTCAAATTTTAATGGTTGATTGCCTGTAAAATTGAAATAAAAATGCATTTTTGTCAATATTTCATCATCGCAATTTTGGCCGCCATCATGGATTCAAAAAATTTAAATCTCTTTTGAGTAGTTTAAGGGTCATACCAAACTTAATATGGCCGGTGCAAATATATAATGGCCCATGACTCTGACCAAAGTCGACCAAAGGGGGTGGGGCAAAAAAATAAATAAAAAGTATAAAAATTGAACCCATGGTTTCATGGTTAATGAAAAAAGTTTTTTAAAAATCGTTATACACCTGTCAAGTTGTTTTGACATCATTAGTTTCCAAAATATCTAAGCACTGATTTTTTGCGAAAAATTAAATTTTTGCGGTGTTGTACATTGGAAACTCATAAAAATTCAAAACAATTATAAATAGGCCCAAACATGCTATATATGATTATCACTGCAGAAAAATGCATTTTAGATTGTTTTCAGTTTATTAGACTTCTATTTTTATGTAAATTTTGAATTCTTTTGGAAAAAAAATTCAGACCAATTTTGAAGAGGGAGGGGGGCGGCACAAATATTGAAAAATATTTGCAACGGCCTAAAACAACGAAAAAAATCCGAAGTGAAATTTTGCCAAGGACTTCGGATAATCAAGTCTGACGCTTTTTAATATTTCCCCAATTCCAAACTGTCTAAACTGTTGCCAAAATAAAATATTAATAGAAATGCAATGAAAGAAATTACTCTTCTAAACTTTGTTTTGATAATATCCCGAATGAAATAAATCACTGGAGCGTTATGTTCTATTATTGGCAGAAGTTCATGATTTGTTATGGGGATGCCTGTATGAGTTGAGATTTGTTGGAATAAATATCAGTTTGCTATGAATGAAAATTTCATCGAAAATATAACAAAAATTGTAGAATACCTCACTTCAGTTATGTTGGTTTTATGTACAGTAAAACCTCTTTTTACGCGATTCGTTACGTTTTTCTTATTTGTGGATTTCTCTGGAACGAAGCAACATTTTTACAATTTTTTAAAGCAATTTGTCGCAAAAAAAGTTAGAAAATAAAAAAGAAAACCTACGAATAATTGAACATCAGATACACGAAAGTTTGAATAATCGAGTCTGGGCGTTATTGGTTATTCAAAGACAAATATCAAATAAACCAAAACGAATATTAAATATTTTGAGGGATTTTGATTGGTTCGGCTCCAGCTAAATTATTTTTTTATAAAAAGTTTTGAACAAACAATTTTATCGCAAATATGAAACTTCTGACGGAAATAAACGTAAAAATTTAGAAAAATGTGAGTCTGTATGAGTATAGCAATAATATAAATACTGGATACATTACTAAATAATTTCTTGTGATAGAAAACATGACAAAATGATTGTGACGTATTGAAAATTAAAAGAATGTGAATAAACCATATAAGATTTTTTTTGCAAACACTTTCAAAAACATTGCATTTCTTTTGCATCCTCATGAGGGAAGTGAGGTAAAATCTTTAAAATGCTATTTTCGTTAAAAATTGATCAATTCTAGCTCATTTAGTTAAATACATTTGAAATATCTTTGGAAGCATGTGCCATAAATTAATGTTATTGTTTTAAACAAAGCTAGTACAAATTTTAGACTTATTCACAAATTTTGAATTTTGGAATAGCTCATCAAAAATAGATACAAAACTTTAAGAAAAACAATATTTCATGAATGTAATGGTATTTGTGTTTTTACGGAAGCATAACTGCATTTTATGATACTAAGGCCGTTGCAAATATTTTTCAAAATTTATGTCGCCCCCTTCAATATTGGTCTGAAAAATCAGGGGGCAAAAAAAAATAGTTTTCCAGGAAACGTCGACATTTCCTTGAAAATAGAAGTATAATCAACTGAAAACAATCTAAAATGCATTTTTCTGCATTGATAATCATATTTAGCATGTTTGGGCTTGTTTAAAAATGTTTTGAATTTTTATGAAATTCCAAAGTACAGCACCGCAAAAAATAAAATTTTCGTCAATACTTAAATATTTTGGAAACTAATGATGGCAAAACAACCCCCCCCCCCCCCCCCCCCCTTGACTTTGGTCAGAGTCGAGGGACATAAGCTTCAAAAAATATTTGCAACGGCCTTATTATTTTAAAAATAATGAAAATAAGGCTTGAAATTTTAAATTTAGTTTTTTTCATACCACTCCCTCGATCTTGAAACGAATACTAAAAACTTAAAATAAAATGTGTACCAGTCTAATCCTGCTTTTTAAGAAAGCAAATAAAAACATGTATAATAAGGCCGTTTCAAAAACTTTGCAAACTATTACAATTCATTTCATGTTTTTGGTGACCTGTAAAACCCAATTATGCACCAAAACCCATTCAATAAGGCAAATCAAATTATTCTCTCCACACACTCTCACAGCGTTTGCATCCTTGCTCAGGCTCCTCTCACTTATCAGCAGTCCCCATATCGTCGGCACAGCCTAAAACATAAAACTCCCGCTGCCTACTGGCTGCCATCCGATGCTTCCGATAGACACTACTGAACCTGACTAACCAACAGCCTGACTGACTGTGCAACTGTGCCTTTACGGGCACATCTTGCCGGCGAGAACGAGACAACCGTCCCTCCTCTCGCTCCTGCTGATCTACGAGAGTGAGCGAGCGAGCAACAGAGCGCGATAGCATCGCCAGCATTTTGCCGCCGTCCGAAGTGGCCCCGTGAGTGGGGAGAGTAGGCGTTTCCAGAGGCGTATTCCTACCCTCCGTCGACGGAACGTGACCAGGGCCGTAAGGCTGGAACCTTGCGTGTGCGGCTGTGTGAGTTGGCCTTTGTTGATTCCGCCAGCAGCAGTGCAGTACGGTTGTGTGTGCCACTGTGTACACAGTGTACCTTGGGCCGGCTTCGTCTCCCGTTCGCTGTGTTTGTGTGTCTGGTTCCTCGAGAGTTTACAGGCGCCGAATACCCTGAAGCTTCACCTGGAAACCCACCAGTGTTCAGTCTCTATCGATTCCGCGCAGACCATTTCTGCACACTGTGCGTTCGCTCTCCTTTTACGACCTGCTCGTCGTGTCCGACTCCACTCTCTGCTGCTGCTGCTGCCGTTTTGCTCAGCAGTTGTTGTTGTCGTTGTTGTTGCAGCAGCTCTTTGCTACCAATTCTGCTACCATCCGAGCGCGGTGGTACCGCTTCGACAGCTTCTCGTGTTTTTGGCTTTTGGGGCCCACCACTTGTAGCGGCGGAGCCTGCTGTCGACTCTAGTGGCCCCTCCAGTAGCTGGCCATCTCCCGCAGCAGTTTGCCGTGTGTTGTGCCGCGAACTCCACCGGATTTTTACGGAGGACCCACCGCATCAGTGTGACCTCGGCGTCCTCGAGAAGTGTTGTTGTTGTGTATCGTCAGAGATCAGTGTGTGATATCGCGGATCGTCCCGTGGCACGCGACCTGCACGCGTTTAACCAACAAGTGACCAACGGTATTAAAATACCCAAACGAAAAAGGATGAACCTCAACGGACAGTGAAGACCAGCGCAGTGTGACGTAGCTAGTTCAAATTAGTTCATACTCCCTCCTGTATTCCGTTACATCGCGTTACCCCATCAAAAAAGTTCCGTAGTTTAAAAGAGTTAGTTCGTCAACTTAGTTTTGTGTGAAATTTTGTGATACTTCGATGTGCCTTTCGAAAAACACGCAAAAAAATAGTCCCGGAAACTCCATCTGTCAACGCACCCTGGCCAAGTTTGAGGAAGAAAGGTTTTGAGTGCAATTAACTAGCTAAATTTGGTTTCACTTCTTTGCTGGAAATTGTAACTGACAGGAAAAGTGAGCGAAGAAATACTCCGATTCTGATACTGAATTGGACAAGTGATTGTTTGTCGAGTGTAAAGTGAACTGTAGTGAAGAATAAATTTTCTGCTGAGAAGGAAATCATTGAACGTGAGGAGCTGATAAGGAGGAGGATAACCTTGCGACATGATTATGGTATGATGAAAGTTGTGCAAAAAGTGTAGACTGCTATCATCGTGGAACTCGACTTATTAATTCCTCATCATTTTCTAATACATTACCACTGCAAATTTAGCAAATCATTAAAACTATGTCCCAACGGAAATTAATGATGTATAATTTATCAATTGGGTCCTAAAATTAAGTTTAAACTGCTGATATTATTGTTCACAACGAAATAGTTCACTTTTCTGAGTAAAATGATCTTTTGTACGACCGCAAAGGATTTAAGATGGATTTTAAATTCAATTTTCAAAATTTAACTTTGAGCCCTTCTTGACAGAATCCATGCATTCATCTTGACAGTTGATACATTGGACAAAATGTTGTCTTGTCAATTTATTGATTGCATTGAAATGAAAAACAAGTGATCAGAAATGGGGTATGATCGAGCTTTTTTTTACCGTTGTACATAAAAATTGACATATGGGCATTGTGACCCTATTGCTTTTAAAATAACTATTGCATTAGACTTTTCATTCTATAGTAAATATCTATGACAAAATAGGGTTAGAAAAAATGGTTTTGATATGTTAAGCTCAGAATCATCAAAAAAAATCAAACCATCCATATTAACGACCCCCGGGTCTTTTGTGGTCTCTATTGCAAGTATCTGCTCGAACCTAGGGGTGGGGGGCGACATAAACATTGAAAAATATTTGCAACTGCCTTACAGAAAAAAAACAAGATCAAAGTGGTAAACACGCAAAAAGCGAAAATAAGTCCTAGATTATTTCAAGAATCTTTATCTCTTATGTTTTGAAAAACAATAAATCTTCAGGGAAAGAGGATACTTTAAACTATTCAAACAAAATCTATTTTGTTTTATCGTATCTTTATGCATATACCTGAAAATTATTATATTTTTTGCAATAATAACTGCAATCACTAATACGAAGGATTTACCTGAATCATGTTTTGCTTACATATGTTTTACTTACTATCAGTAAGGAAATTTCAAGCTGAGTTCAATGTTTATTTCCCTCTGCCCTTGTCGAGAGGGAACCAAATCGGTAAACCTCGTCCGATAATTGTACGACTCAACCTTAAAAAAAATCTTCTTTTTACAAATTGTTGCATATTATATATTTTAAGCATTTTTTACTTTTATAATTTATTTGCCTTTATCTTAGAGTTAAAAAAAGCAAAGCAATCCACTTTAACGACCCCCGGGTCTTTTGTGGGCTCTGTTGCAAGTTTCTGCTCATTTCTAGGCGTCCGAAGGTTATGTGTGGTGAGCCACCCAAAACCTCTTTTACGCAAATGGACCCACGTTTTACTTCCCCATCCGATAGAAGGCCAGGAGGATAAGGCGGGAATCGAACCTGCGTCCCATAGCAACTTAGGGATCGGCAGCCGAAGCCGCTAACCACCGCGCCACGAGGCCCTCCTTTATCTTAGAGTTATTCTACGTCATTATTTTTTATACTATGTTTAATTTGTTATATTTTAATTGTTCTTCCGTAACTACCATTTGTCTGGCTTAATAAGCCCAATTTAACAACATTTTTAGTTATGTACTTTGACACTAGATACTGGTACGTTTCCGACCGAATAAATCAAGTAACTTCAAAAAAATGCCCAAATCTCCCAAAAACTCCATCCAATATTACATCATGCAAATGTAAGTCCCATTTTTGCTTAAACTGGTAGATGAACAATTTTGAAAATTCTCTTTTAAAACTGTACTAACAAATGATATTAATTTTACCGGTGGTAAAGTCCATATTTGGTTTTACTAAAATTAAAGAATTTTTTCCATAAAAAATTTTGCTTGTTCAAAACTGGTAAAATTCTTGCAAATATTGATGCAACACTTGAAAAACCAGATTTTTTTACGGAAAATTAAAACTCAAACTTGTTTTACTAGATTTTATAGTTTTTGATGCGGGAATCAGACAACAATGATCAAAGATCAATAATAACTCCTTTTTTAGAACAATCTGTAGCAATTCTTATTTTAGACAATTTTTTAATTACTCTAGGCTGTTGATGATTTGATTTTCATATAAATTAAGTTTTTTTTTTAGAATGCAGCAAACGAATGAATTGAGATATCGAGTCAAAATTATTAAATTATCTTTGAATTTGGTGATATTTTTGAAGTTTTGAAAAAGTGTAACAATATTTTTTATATATGCTTCATGTATCTTTTTGAAAACCTTCCTGTTAAGAATGTATGTTTTGAGACACAGAAACTATGATGAGTTCAAAAATAAGAAGTTCATGTTGTGGAAAACCCGAATAGAAATTCAAAAGGAAAAATTACTGTTAATCTTACTTTAATGAATCTGCAATGCTGTAAAAATATTTTTTTGCAGTTCCGTCGTGAAACTATTTACTTTTCCTGTCATTCTTGAACGACGAAATAGCCTACTTTTCTGTACCAAAAATAACAGAATCGAATAGCAACACTTTTCTAAATAAATGCTGAAAAGTTCTACTTTTCAGCACTCAAATGGGTGCTGAAAAGTTGAACTTTTCAGAACTTGTTTCGAAAAGTAACACTTTTCAAAAATTTTTTGATTCAAACGATTTATTGACAAAATACATGAAAATTTGACATAAAATTTCACTCAGTGTGTGTTTTTTGGAATTGCAAAAAATGTTGTATGGAACTCGTTGCAAAACTTGATTTTTTTTTAGCACTCTTCATATTTATCCAACTCGGTGAACCTCGTTGGATAAATGTACGACTCGTGCTGAAAAAACCCTCTTTTTGCAACTTGTTGCATAAACTACTATTGTGATATGATTTGTTTACTGGGAATTCCCAAATCTATGCAAAAGTATAAATTTTCGTAACTTTTTGGTACATTTCTTTTAAACTTTATGGGAAAAATGGTTAAACGAAAGAACTTGTTTTGATTTGATTAAATTCAATTCATTATTCTTATTTAATGTTATCAAATCATAACATTTTTTGTGAGCTTGTTTTATGAATCATTGATGTCATATCATTTGAAAAAAAGACATTGTATTGTTTGTTAAAAGGTGTACCCCCTTCCCACTTAGGGCAAACCTGAGTTTATTTACGTTTTTGTTAACCATATATTTTTGGCTTGACCAAATTGAATTATATAATATTTTTTAACAATTAACAGGATTGTTTAAGAACGATTCATGATCGCATGCCCTTAAAGTGTCTCAATCTTTGAAACAAAAATATTACTTCTCAAAAAATACTCTGGATCAGAATTTTTTACCATTAATCACGCCAATCGTCACACTTACTTTGAACATTTAAGTTGATATCCTATACTATTGTGTTGCAAAATATTTATCAGAACAATTTCTAACAATTTTAATATTTCTCGGAAATGTTCGGGATTGCGTTGTTGGAAACCTTTGATTCCTGGGATCTTTTTAACCCTGGGAAATTGGACGCTCTACATTTTTTTTTAAATTAAAATGTATTGTATAGAATAACTTGCACGGAAAAAAATCAATAAATAAATTTATTCCATCCAATACATTGAGATGCAATTGATTGAAAGATGTATTTGGATTTAATAGGGCCAGTGTGATTGTCTTCTTTTAATTGAAGATACAACCCGATACAATGTTCAGCACAATTTAACCTCTTGAACACGGAGTAGATAGAACAAAATAATATTAAATTTAAAGTAGAGGTGAAAAGTATACATATTGTTTACGTTTTCAAAAACCCAATACTACTATTTTAAATTCTTATTTGCACAATCTAAATTAGTTTTATTTCAAGTTTGATATTTAAACAAAAGTACACTTGAAAAAGGCCGAAAATTAATTCAAACGAAGCAATGACGACAAAACATTTTGTTTTGTATGTTGATGAAATTCGAAATAAAATGTGTACGCTTAATTTTTTTTTATTATTTAAACAAAAATAAAACTAAGCAATAATATCATGGGCATTCTAGAAAATTCGTATGACCACTATCACTACATTTCATTCATAAATTTACTGCTACTGATTTCATGGAAATATTCCTAGCAACAACCATCACAGGAGTTGTGATTTCCAGGAACACTTGTGAATGGCTCAACATTTCCAGAATCAATCGATTAGCTCAAAATCAAAGCCCGTGTCCCCGTCCCGACGGCACGCACACTCACACACCCGCCACATTGTGCACCCTTAAATCACTACAACACCACATTCCATCAATCACTCTGTCCGGCTAACGATCGGTTGAAAACCTGCTGCCTCGAAAAACCGTTCCAGTCCCAGGTCCGTAAATTGTTTGTGACAGTGCGAGTAACATTTCCGACATTTATGAGCAGACCCCGTCGCCGTACGTAAATTTACCATAAAGCACCGTAAAAGTACCAACAGAGTCGAAATCGATTATGTACGCGCGGGGTCAAAACCGGCTCCCCAACCCTTCAAAACGTGGCACACAAAACAAGCCCCGGCGTATAACAAATCGCTGCAAATATGTTGTACTAACTAAATGGGTGCGTACTACTCACTCACACACGCGAGCGCCTTCAAATGGTACAATTTGTTTCAAAATTGATTAATGAGCACGGCAAATACAACTTGTTTGGCTTGTTGCAGATTTTAAAGTTTTGTGGTCGGGATTTTCCCTGACCAAAGTGAGGGGGGATGGAGGTGGAAAAACTATAGTTCGTGTACAATTTTAGTGAGCGAGAAAAGTTCTCTCCAAAATTGAGTTTCTCTCTCGAGCGCGGTGAGTGCAAAAGTTTTCCTACCCGGAGGGAGGAGGAAAAGTCGGGGAGAGGGTCTGGTGGAAAACTCGACGTTCAACAAATTGCACGTTTTGATACTCTCCGCCGCTCGACGGGGCTGTAATTAGTTTCTAAACTTTAAGGAAAAGCGACTGCAAATTAATAGACTGCCGCCGCTGCAATCGGACGTGATTATTGAAAAATCATCAGTCAGCTTCAACTCGGTTCGAAAGAGTCTCAAGGGGTTTTTTCACACTATTCCAACTGGTTTGTGTGTTGATGTCATGTCAGTGCTGTTGAAGCTGGTTAGTAATCTCAACGACATCAACCGACCATTAATCGTTTGGGGACGGTTTGTGTGGGAAATCACGTGACGTTACAACCAGTTGAGGGATTGGTGTATAAGCAAAAGTGCAGCAGAAATATCGCATGACAAAACGGTGCCGACTTGTCGCCGACGGGATTCGATATCGAACCGATAATTATACGTTTGGTGTGATGCGAAAGTATAGCTTTTGAGTGGAGGATTTGTAACTACTAGCTAAACAGCGAAAGTGATAAGGTTGAATATTTTTTAAAGTTATAATCAGATGTAATTTTCTAAGGATATTTTATGTGCCAGAGTTCTCCAAGATGACGATTTTCTGAATTTTTAGTTTCCTCCTGTTATAAAGCTCGAATTATTATATTTTTTTAATATGATCTAAATAACCTCCATAAATAACCTGGTGAGATATTTTCTTTAAAAAACTTACATAATTTTTTTATTACTGGGGCTTTCGTTTTTTACTATAAGCATCAATCATATTTAAATCTCCTTCAAATGGTTAAAAAGTAATTCTTTTCTTTTTCAGTACCATACAAAAATGTTCAAAAATCAGATCAACAAAACAATTGTCTTCGAACTAATATCTTTTGGCCAACGGACCTGTTTTGAATTATCTTAAAAGTTAGCGTATTGATAATTTTTAATTTTCTTTATGAAATAAGCAAGATTTTCTTATCTTTGTTTTTGTTTTAATACTTGAAACTTCAAATTTCTTACAGATACAAGAACAGTAATTTTTACAATTTTCTTAATAGCTTTCAAATAAAATCTAAATTAAAGCAATACCAAAAATCTGTTAAATTTACGGTAAAATTTAAAGACCGTTATTATATAGCTAAAACGCTGCAAAAAATGTACAAAATCTCAAAAATAATAACTTCAGCATAGGATATAATTGATTGATTAGAAGCAGGTTTTTTGTTCTTAGATTAGTAACCTGCATTTTTGTTCGGTCGTCTGAAATTACCGACATGTTTAAATTTGTACTCGACTTTCTTCTGTTCAAGTCATGTTCCAATTTTGGCAACTTCCTTCAAAACGCCACTTCCAAATAAGAGCCAAAGCCAAATTGTCCGTTGCTTGTATCGCTGCATATTTTCTAAGCTCTACTTTTTAATTATCAGACACAAAAATAAAGCTACATTTTTATTTTCAGTTAAAATTTGCTTTTTTTGTTGTTTTCATTGATGAAACCATCGTTGTGTGATGCAAAAAATAGTCGAATCGCCAATTTGTGTGAAAAATCATTAGGCTAAATGAATTTTTCACGCTGATGTCGGTCGTGTTGCCAAAAACTTAATTGCACTTTAATAAGGTCAAATTATCTGAATTTCTACACAGAAAAAAAAAATCATGGTAATATTACATCTGGGAAGGGCTACATCTTTTATGTCAGAAAAAAGGTGTAATTTTACCTCTGAAAATGTGTAATTTTACCACTTTTTTGGTGTAATGTCACTTTTTCAGTCTAAATTGAGGTAAAATTACATCATAAAAGAGGTAATATTTAACCTTCCAAAATTACAGCTTCCAAATTTACATTATTTTTTGCTGTGTAGCATATTTAGTAATCAAGAATTTGTGGAAAAACATTTCAATTATTTAAAAAAAATCAGCTCAGACTCGATCATGCGAAGTCTTTGCACAAAATACTAAGGGTAATTGAAGCCTGAATAAACAAAAATGTTATTTATTTAAGGTTGTAGAGTTTTTTTTCTGATTCGATTTTCTTTATGAAAACCTTTGAATCATCGAGACTTAAAATTATCAAGTGTGGACTGTATTAAAATTGAATACTAATTTGAAGAAATCGTTCAAAGACAAATGCAGCATTTTTAACGATTATAAGTGAAAAACTTGCTTGTTTGTCAATTCTCTTTTATTTATAGAAAGTTCAACAATTGAATGGCGATGAAATCCATTTATTTAATAAAGAAAAGGTATTGGAAAAACTTTGAAAGCAATAACTTAACTATAGGTGAATTTATCCAGCTGTTTGTGTTATTGCAACAAGGCCGTTGCAAATATTTTTCAAAGTTTATGTCGCCCCCCCCCCCCCCCCCTTCAAAGTTGGCCTGAAAAATCAGGGGGCAAAAAAATATTTTTTAGAAAAATTTCAAAATTTTAATGAAAATTTGGGTTTAACCAACTGAAAACCAGTTAAAATGCATTTTCCCGCGTTTACTATCATATTTAGCATGTTCGAACTCCTTTGAAAACATTTTAAATTTTCTTGAAATACCAATGTACAGTCCCACAAAAAAAAATTTTTTTTGGGGAAAAAAATCCGTCAATACCTCGATATTTTCAAAACTAATGATTGGAAAGCAACTGTACGCCTGTAAAAAGCATTTTAAAACACTTTTTTCATCCAAATGTTGAAACCTAGGCTTGTAATTTAAATTTTTATATTTTTTTTTCTTTTTGGGCCCCCCCTTCCCCCACCCCCCTTCACTTTGGTCAGAGCCGAGGGACATACACTTTGAAAAATATTTGCAACGGCCTAAAGACGTTTTGCAAAAAAATTTGGATTTATGGTTTTTTTTTAAGATCGTTACAAATATTTTATGAAGTTTATGTCCTTCGACTCTGACCAAAGTGGAGTGAAATTACAAGCCATGGTATTAACATTCAAATGGAACAAGTGATTCAAAATGCATTTTAAACCAGCCGCATTTTTTAATTTTTTTTGAAATGATTAGTTTTAAAAATATCTAAGTATTGATGAAAAAAACCTTTTTTTTTTTTTTGCTGCATATTGAAACTTCGGGACTATCCATAAACAACGTGGTCACTTTAAGGGGGGGGGGGGGTGTTGCGCTCCATACAAACAAGATGGTTTTTGTATGAAAATTGTCCACGACGGAGAGGAGGGTCGACATTTTCAAAAAAGTGTCCTTGTAGTTTGTGGATGGTCCCTTAAATTTCATTTTTTTTTTTAAATCGGGCCTTAACATAGTTGTTAACGCAGAAATATGCATTCATAAAGATTTGAAGTTGTTTTGATTTATATTTCCATTATTTTTTTTAATTAGGCCGTTGCAAACATTTTTTTGAAGTTTATGTCCCTCGCCTCTGACCAAAGTCGAGGAGGGGGGGGGGGCAAACAAATAAAACAAAATTAACATTGAATATACAAGCCATGGTTTCAACATTTGAATGAAAAAAGTGTTTAAAAATGCATTTTACACCTGCCCAGTTGTTTTGCAATCATTAGTTTCCAAAATACCTAAGTATTGACGAAAATTTATTTTTTTGCAAAAAAAAAAATGTTTTTGCGGTGCTGTACGTTGGAATTTCATAAACATTCCAAATACTTTTAATCCAGCCGAAACATGCTTGATTATAAATGGAGAAAAATGCGTTTTAGATTGTTCTAAATTGATTTGACTTCTATTTTCATTAAATTTTAAAGATTTTTGCCCCAAAAAATGCTCTGTAATGGGGTTTCAGAACTCGAAATTGATTCAAACAGTGAGATAATCAAAAAGGAAGATAAAACGTGGTTTGATTTTCCAAAGTTTCAAGGATTTTAATTCAAATTCAAATTTCCAAATATTTAATAATTAAAAAAAAACTTTATTTGCTTTTGGATAATCGAACTTCGGATAATCGTGGCTTTCATTAATTGAGTTTGGACAGTATATCTAACAGAAGTTCTAGTTTATTATATCCATTTCTGCTTATCACAAGACAACTTTTATACAATATGACAATAAGCAATCGTCATCCCTAATCTTAGATAATTTCAAAACCATCGAACGCCTTTTCCTTTGTTGCTATGCTGCACTCACACCACACATATCCATATCATAATGGCTTTCTGAGCATCATCATCAGGCTTGAAACCAACAAGAAAAAATCCTCAGGAAATAAGAAAAAGTCTCCCGATTCGGAAAAACACCGAACAAATACCGCAACGCGCCTTCGAAATTTGCATCCACCGACATGCAATCTCCCAACCGGTTTCGTGCCGATGATGAGCGTTTATGATTATATCAGTGAAGCTAGTGAGTGAGTGAGCGAGTGTGTTCGTTCGCATATCAGAAACAAAAAGAAAGGATGAGGAGCGCTCTCCTTGGACGAATGTATGCTAATTTCGCCACAGCAGTTTTTGTGAGCTCTTCGCTAGTCGTCCGCTCTCACAAGTCGGGCACGCAGTCTAGCGATTTTGGACGACGGAGAAAAACGCTAGACAGATTGCGTTTTTTCTGCTAAGTATATTGATTGATTTTTGAGAGAAAATCGTGGGAACTTTCGGGGCGGAATTTTGAGTGTGGGAACTCGGCGAAGCCGAGATTTGATGAAGACTTTTTCAGACTTTTTTTCTCGCAGAATTTGACGGTGCCGACCAAATTCCGCGAAATGTAATAAAAGCTAAGCATTTCGTGTGTCATGACACAAAAAGGGTATTTAATTGGGAAGCGATTCTCAGCGGCATCCGCCGCTGAGGAGAAGTTGTCATGACAACGTCCCTCCCGTTCCCGCTCCCAAAGCACTCAACCTGACAGTTGCTGCCATTTTACATATGCGTCTCTGTTTGTCGTTGTCGTGCTGCTGCTGATAATGATGATGATGACGATGATGGAGCCTGCGGAGGAGATCCGTACATAAATATCTCGTAAGAGCAAGCACACGCTGAGCACTTTTCATTTTCATATGTGTGTATTGCTCTGCACACACACACACAAACACACACACCCAGAGTTTATGGCTATTTCCTCCGTATGGCACCTTAACCGCTTCGTTCCTCAACCGGTTCTTCCCCAGGGGGGAGGCCCCCAGAGGACGAGTTCCTCCGGATCTTCCGTCGCACCACCGACCGTAAGTTCTTTGTTGATTCAAGCTCTTCGGATGGGGTCTCCGAGAGGGGATGTGTTCATTGAGGAAAATGTTGCCCCATGCAGCACACGCACACATACACTCGCTTATAAAAGTACGGCCAGTAAAGTGGAAATACATGGTTGGAATCTGGTGATTCCGGTTGAATTTCCGCCCTTTTTCGAGGGTAATGTGCTGGGAGTGCAGAAACTGGTTAAAGAAAGAACTTTAAAAGGTTGAAAAACGTGTACTGCCCCTGATCGCATAAATGTCCCATATGCATTTTCATCGATTTCAATTTTTTTATGCAGTTTGGTTCAAAATCGTGCCTATAACATCCAGTAGTTTGTTCTAGAAATCAGGAGGAAATCCAGTTTTTTCGCGAAAACTTAACACGTAGCCTTATGTATGGGACAAACTTGAAATGCGTTTTTCTCAGCTTGCTGTTTTTGCATATGGGACATTTATGCGAACATGGGCAGTGTAGCACAGTTGAAACAGAAATGAGTAATTCTTATATTTATTTTTTTATTTGATGGAGTGTTTTCCTAAGACAAATAATCACTTTAAATAGTCTAAAAATGTTCACAACCATGTGATGCACTATACAGATCCGAATGAATTGATCTTTTTCATGCAAAATTCAACTTTTTTCGACACTACTATTTTCAATAGCTTGCTGTTTCACTAGCAAAAGTTATTCTTTTTAACAATATACAAAATTTTGCTGCAAAATTATTTGTAGATTTGTATGGACGAACTAATGATGCTAAGAAATTGTCTTCTTGAATTTACACGAGCCTTTATCAAATGAAAAAAAAAACAAATAAAATTAAGAATAATAAATGTTGTAAAATGAGTTTCGTTAACCTTTTAAGTCCATATTTATAATTTTGAAGCTAAATGTTATAAAATAAAAACGATTTTCAAAAGATCCGGATAGCCAATTCCAGCAATAGTTTATATCAGGGCGGTGGAGTCGGAACCGGAGTCGGAACCGGAGGTCGGTGGAGTCGGGTCTTTTTGGGGACCTGGAGTCGGAGTCGTTAAAACTCTAATAGCTGGAGTCGGAGTCGGCTAAATTGTATGAGCTGGAGTCGGAGTCGGAGCCGGAGTCGTAAATTTTTGATAGACTCGGAAACGGAGCTGGAGTCGGAGTTGTCAAAAAAATTAATCTAATTTAAGAACTTAATTATTGTTCAATATCTATATATATAAAAAATTTCGATGGTTTTGTTCGAACGCGAATCAGTTCATTACGGAGTGTCGGATCGAGGTGCTCTTTGTTGCGTTGGGTTTGTATAAGTCCAAGGAAGGTTCTTACGCCTAAAAGTTACAACTTTGGCCACTCTGGAACCGATTCCAAAAAATCTGCAGATTGTATGGGAAAAATTACGTAAAATCAATTTTTGATCACAGGAGGCTGAATAAGCAAAAAAGTTAAAAACGTCAACAAACGAAAAAAATACAGAACGAAGTTTGTCGGGTAAGGCTTGTTTGTTATAATTCAAGTTAATTCCCATTTTTTTATATTGTAAATTTATTTATTGATTTGCGACATTTTTTTTTTGTTTTAGGCTTCATCCATAAAGTACGTCACGCTAAAATCAGCCAAAATTTACCCCCCCCTCTCCCCCTTTGTCACGCTTACCCTATACTTATAACACGCAATGTCACACTTTCTCAGACCCCCCCCCCCCCTCCCCCCTAGAGCGTGACATACTTTATGGATGACGCCTTATTTAATTTTTGGTTCAAAATATTTATACCATGATGTTTTCGAAGCATTTTTATTGTGATTGGAAAGCTCACTATCAGTATTTAACAAAAATAATTATGTTTTTAAAACATTATCAACTATTATATCAATCTTCTACTTGGAACGCAACATGCTCATTTTGTATGTAAATAAAAACAAATCAAAGTGTCGTGCTGAAAACATTTCAAGCTGACAAAAAATATCGAAAATGAGTTGCAACAAATCTTTAAATACAGTTAAACCGGCGCTCTTATGCCTCGCATATGCAACTTTGCATATACGAGTCATTGAATTTATTAGATATATCGATTACCCCAATGTTTACAATTTCTCTACAAAACTCTTAAAGTGTTGATCCTTAAATAATATCGTTGAACAAGTCTATTTTTTTAAATGCCTTAAATCGGGGTGATATAATTGATATAATTTAATTTATTTTTCAAATATTAGAATTTTCTCATGATTTGTATGTTTAAAGTGTGTACTGGGCTGGATCACACAATGTCCATGTACGTCTTCTCAAATAAATTCAAAAAAGCTTTAAAAAATAGTTACTTTGAAAATTGTTTATTTCAAAACCAGGGTATCTTTGATAGTTACTGCACACCAATTTCTCATTACTGAATTCAGTTAAATTTACTGAAATCTGCACTACTGAAATTTTCAGTAAATGAAAACTTGCTGAAAAAAAAACAATTGAAAATTAGTGTAGCTAGCTTATTAACTTAAAAAAATGAATGTAAATTTAAAGTAGTTAAATAAAATGTTCCAATTTTTCAAACAACAAAATTCAAATTTACTCAGAAAATTGTTGTGCTGAAAATGCGTTTTTTTAATATTTAAAATACAGATTAGATGTCGGAGTCGGAGTCGGCTAGATTTGGTAGACCGGAGTCAACAATTTGTGGAAAGCCGGAGTCGGAGTTGGAGTCGGAGTCACTTGAAATATGACCCGACTCCGCAGCCCTGGTTATATGATTCAATAAAACAAAATGAAGTTTTAAAAAATATAAGAGCATGTAGATTAAAAAACTTCAAAGTTTATGGAAGTTAGATTTTTTTATTAAAAATCGATCAAAATAATTATTGCTAAAACAGTTAATTTTCATCGAAAAAAGTTGTTAAATCAATTGTAAACTGTAGATTGCTTCTGTTCAATTAATAGTTTTGATCAGTTTACATACTGCTTACAAAACTTGAATTTAAAAACCGCAGATGATATTTTGCATTATTAACAGCAGCATAAATGTATTAACGATAAAGCATTTTGTGATACTTTTTGCTTGAGAATTAGTTAAATTAAACTAGAAAATTGAAATCAAGTTTTTATTTACCCCCTCTTCAATCTTGAACAGAGCTGAGAGACACAAACTTCAATTAAAATTTGTACTAGCCTAAGGTTAAATTTAAAATAACATTGTTATTTGATGTATCCTGTGGAGTTTTCAAATAAAAAAAAAAAAAACGAAACTATTGGCACTACGCCCCCGGGGCATGGCCTTCCTCTAACGTGGGATTTCTGCTCCAGCGCCTCTGACGAGACAGGAGAAACCGGGACCGACGTTTTACTTCACCATCCGATAGAAGCTCAGTGGATAAGGCGGGAATCGAACCCGCGTCTCATAGCATCATCGGGATCGGCAGCCGAAGCCGCTACCCCTGCGCCACGAGACCCACATTTTCAAATAAATTATCATAAAATAAAAGTATAAAAAAATTATAAAAATCATGATTTGATTATCCAAAGTTTTGTAGGAATAAAATCGGATGAATGAACATTGAAGATCGAGTTTAAACTGAGGACTCCTTCAAATGTATTTCATCGCTGCTGCATATTTTTATTGAGTATGAATTATGATAATTATATGTTAATGAAACAAATTTGATGGAATTTGGAATAAAAAATAAAATAATTCATGATATAACTTTATGCGTTCGTAGAAACGTGTAAACTTATTGAGCTGGTAATGAATATGCTACTATCCACTTCGTGTTGTAATTTCATTACTTTTTTCAATTTGTCATCTCATTGATATGCATTTTATTTGGAGGTAGATTACCATTCCATTTTAATTATGGATGCTTTCAATTCCATCCCGAAATTGGAACACTACCCTCATGGTAATTTGTGTGGTCCAAATTTTTAAATAATCCAAAACGTTACTTATTTTACGATGCTGCAGTTGCAGCTTCCTTGTTCTTCTCCTCAAACATTAAAAACGAATTAACATAATGCCAGCCTGAGCCATCCAGTACAAAACTCTTGCAACTCAGCTTAACGAATGTCGAACCTTACACCCAAAAAAACACAAAAAATGCAATAATAACACACTTACGTAACAATAAAATTCGCCACTAAATCAAAGAGATTCGTCATAAATAATGCAAAGCTGCCCGGTCCGGGCGAAACCAACAACGCTAAGGACGACACCAAGTCGCTACTGGTTGGCCTGCTGCAGCCGCGTCAGGAATTTGAGGAATTATAATTTCAGACTTGCAGCATTCCTCAAAAAACAGATCCGCAAGAAAAAAGTCGAAGAGGCAAAAAAACCTCAAACCTGTCCGCCAGGCTGTAATTTTCGACTAACATATTAGATTGGCTACCGAAGTTACACTTCTTCTGGCCACCCGTCCTCGGACGGGGAGTGGGGGTCATAATTGCACCCCACTGATAACGACAAGGTTCGACTTCTTCTGCGCGCGAAGCCTCGGCCAAGCAAGGTACATGAGATGGTTGAAAAGAACCACTCATAATCCGCTGAGGTTCTGCCTCGCGAATCCCCGTGGTGGCCTGACCGCACGAGCCCTCCCAACTGGCAACCACGAGTTTTGCTGGGTGTGATTATGCTATCAACGCGGGCAGCACCGTCCGTCCAGATCTTGGCGCAGGGAAAAAACGTCGAAACCTCGTAAAAACGATGAGCTGTGTACGAGGCGGTGCAGTACGTGCCCTTTGCGGATCTTCAAGTCGGTAGCTGCAGATCAGCACGCAGAAGGTAGTTTCGCGCTCAACTGAAGTCAGCGAGAAGTAATTTGGACCCATGGAAGGGTCGAGCATTAGGGGCAGCAGCAGCTACATATGATAATTGCGGGAAATTAATCTAAATAAGACGGTTATTTTCGCGTGTGCGCGAAGCGCGCGGATCGATTATTGGATTTCGCGCACGTTCAAGTCGTGGTCGGTGTTCTGGAGGAGGTTGAGCTGATGAAGTAATAAGTGTTGTGATGGGGGGAAGTTATGGTGAATTAGGGAATTGATGGGTTGTAGTTTTAACTCAGTGTACACATGTTTAAGACTTGAGGATTTTGTTTCAAAAAGTACTCAGAAGATCAGCGTAGACTTCTTAGCATAGATTATCGAAAGTGCAAAATCAAACCGGAGTATCAGCTAATTTTCATAGCTTCCAGATCAATTTCTAGGTTTATTGTTCAAGACTTGAAATCTACCGTTGAATCAATGGCTATGACAAGTCTTGCTCAAGCCCATCCATTCACCACTTCTTTCATTCATATCGTTTTCATCACCGCTTTTCTTCCACATCATCAGCTACAAACTCAAAAAAAAAGAAGTTAACCATCTTCCCGGTGAACTCTCGTATGACCTAACCCCTACGGCATCGGGTTTCTCTCTCTCTCTCGTCGCTGCTGCCGCCACCACGGCAAGTGATTAATTTCCAAACGGGGTGAGCTCGAGTGTGTAGGAGTCGACGTTGTCATCACGCACCTCTCGCCATGACGCCAGACCTTAATCACAGCAGGGATGTCGGGCATGACGCCGCCGCCACCACTTGTTTACAAACTCTTCTACGAGTGTTCACTCAGCTGGAACATCATCATCAACCTCGAGCGTCGAGCGTCGAGAGTTTGGAGTTAGTCTGGTTGAAGAGTCGTCCTCTTGCGCGTAGATCTTGAACAAATCGGTGTCTCGTGTGCTTGATGAGTTCAATCTTGAAGCCCGCGATGCATCTTCCAAATGGAAGCTGTTACGAGCCTAGAATGGGAGCTATTGTACCGATTCTTTGTAGTTCGAGTGACCACGAGTTGCCCGATTAATCTGTGGTTTACTCCGCGCTAGATCTGCCGAACCAAGCTAATGCCATTTTAATGGCACATTTCTCCTCAGATGTGGGCAAAAGTGTTACAACCATGGTCGTCGAGGCAGCCGCCACATGTATAGGAAACCGCGCTCAACCAGTCTAATGACATAATTATGGTTTAACAAATAATTCAAAACTAATTTCCAGATCGTTCACTTTGCAAAGACGTTCCAGGTCAATGGGCCCGCGCACGAGTTCGACCAATTGGATATGGTTTTGTTTGACGACGGCAAGAAACCGCAATGATTGATTGGGCGCGCGCAGTAACCACAGTTACCGGCGACGACGGTACACGTGGTCAACGTGGCTAAGGGGCTTGTTTGTGCCTCTTTTGACCGGCGGGTGTTGACTTTTGGGGAGGACGGCGCTGACTGATTCCGTTTGAGGCGCCCTCAGAAATTGTTATGGGAACGGAATGAGATATTTTAAGAATACATTTCAGGAGTAAGGTAATCAAGAATTGTAAAAAAATCGTAATCCTAACAGATCACCAATACGAGAATCTGCAATAACTAGGCTTAGTGTTTTTTCACGCTCAAAAATTGCAAATTTCACGGGGACCTTAATTTTAAAACACCAAATTTCACGGAAATTTCGCGGAACGTGAAAAATATTAAAATAACTATGAAAATTTTATGTTAGACTTACAGAAAGTACTTTTTATGCTTGTTTACATATTATTTTTCAATAAACTTAAAAAAAACTTAACTTAATTTGAACGTGACACAAAAAATAATTTGATTAATTAAAAAATCCACTTGGTTTATGGATGGGCTCTATAAATATTTTGAAAAAAAAAAATGTGTATTGTCATTTATTGACCTGCTTTTTTAATGTTCGAATAATATAGCTAAACAGTTTTCGCTGATTTGCTACTAATTTCACATTTTACAATTTATTGAATTTTATATAAAAACCAAATTTAACAAAACAATCTAACAATTAAAATAACTTTTTTGCGACATTTGCCCAGTAAAAATAATTTAAAGGTTTTCATCTCATTTTTCAAGAACTAAAATAAAAATCCCTAGTCAAAAATAATTTAATCTGTAACGAAATTTTTAAAATTAAAAACAAAATTAATCTTGAATAAACCAAGCTTTAATCTTTCAGCATATTTCAAAATTATATCTTTGAAAATTCAAATTAAATTAAAGCAAAATTGTTATAACGGCGAATGAAAAAATGTAAAATTCAGCTGGTTTCCTAAGAATAACTGATAAACTATTGTTTATAGTACCACGAAAATTGCAATCTAGTTTCTCAATATTTTTCTTGCCCTTCTCTGATGGAATAAATTTTTTCAATCTTTTTTTTTTTGCTCCTCCTGGACCGGAAGAAATGGGAAAGACGACTATTTTCACGAAATGTTACTTTTAAATGAATGTTTGCTTTTAATTGATTTCTAAAAGTAAATCCATACAACTCAAAAAATCTGTACAATCTTTAAAAAAAATTACAATATACTTGTTAATTCAATTTTAACAAGTATTGGTTGAAAGAGACAAAATTTATAAAAAAAATTCGAGAATAATTTTTCTTCTTTGACTGATTTTTGTTAACATCATTTAAGTATTCGCAGCAATCACTTCTCAGTAAATGTTGTATCAATTTCATGTTAATATTTGTTTGTTAACAATTCTTCAAATGGTTCATACGCTGTTCAATTCAAATCTAATAAAATTTACTTTAAAGATCTTTAGGCTGGTACAAATATTTTTAAAAGTTTTTGTCACCCCCCCCCCCCTTCAAAATTGGCCCGAAAAATCAGGGGGCAAAAAATATTTTTACAATAAACTTCAAAATTTCAATGAAAATTCAAGTGCAACCAGCTGAAATCAAATTAAAATACATTCTCCTGCGTTTAAAATCATTTTTAGGATGTTTGGGTTTATTAAAAAATCTTAAGGTTTTTTGAAAATTTTCGATGCAATTTTTTTTTTCGATACAATTTTTGTTTTTGTCAGATCTTAGATTTTTTGAAAACTAATGATTGCAAAACAACTGAACTAGTGTAAAATGCATTTTAAAACACTTTTTTCATTTAAATGTGAAGACTATGGCTTGTTATTTAAATTTTTATATTTTTTTATTTTTTTGCCCTCCCCCCCTTGACCTCGGCCAGGGCCGAGGGACAAAAACTTTTTTAAATATTTGCATCGGCCTTAAGAATGAAATATTTATTATGTTGTTATTTTTATGAATTGATTTGAGAAAATTGATAAATTTCACGGGATTTCACGGAAATCTTCAAATTTCGCGATTTTCACGCTGTCCGCGAAATCGTGAAAATTCACTAACCCTAGCAATAACCAAACAATGAAGACCTGACAACCCTTATAATTTCAAATTAATTATGATTTTTAAGAACGTTTGCTACGAATTTTTGTGTGAATTTCTATCTTTGAAAAATTTGGCAACCCTGTCATGAATTATCTCCACCTCACCCTCTACAACCTAACCCGAGCAGGGGTAAATAAGACGGGAATACCAAATTTTGGTATTACTTGGGCAAATAACAGAGACCATAGTGTGCCCTTGGTTGCCCAGTAATAGATGGTAAAATACCATACCAAAGTCTTGTATGTGGAAGGGCACAACAATACCAAACCATGTTATTCCAAGGGTAAAATAATATCTCAAAATAAAACCATTTCAATACCAAGTTGAGGTCTTCTGGATTTTTGAACATGGCTTGAATACCAAAACTTGGTATTGACATGGTTTTATTTTTAGGTATTCTCGCGCCCTTGGAAAATCAGATTTTGGTATTCCTGTGGTCTTCCACATACATGATTTTGGTTTGATTTCATGGTATTTTACCATCTATTACTGGGCAACCAAGAGCACATTTTGGTCGCTGGTATTTGCATAAGTAATACCAAAATTTGGTATTTTCATACCATTTTTAGTGCAGCAGTTGCAGTTAGTGAAAAAACGGAAATGATCCATATGCAACAGCCAAATCTACTCACCTGATGATTCCATGTTGTTCTTAGTGATATTCTTCACCACATCGAATTCATTTGTCATTGATGAACGGCCTGAGCTTGAAGTTCTTGAAGATTCTGTAAAATAACAAGATTAAAAAATAAGGATTGAAATTCACCAAAATTCAATAATCTGTTGATTAACTCGTTTTTCAAAGTATTTGGTTATCCCAACTTAGAGAAATTTCTACGTTTAAAAAAAAATCTTAGAAGGTATATCAAAAAAATATGAAAATCAGCTTTAACATTTTTGGGTTTCAAGTCAAATAAAAATTAATTATCTCGTCAAAATTTATAAAAAAAAATTCCGTAGTTTTAGAGGAATTTGATTAAACCTTTCAATACCAAAATAATAATCCTTTCAATACCAAAATAATACCTAAATGTGGCATCCTGACTTTGAAAATTTTCCACAATTTTAAGTAATTTCTTCAGGGGGTATATTAAAAATGTTTAAAATCAAGTTTGAAATTTCCGGTTTTCAATAAAAGCAGTCGCTTTGAGACATCATTTTAGCGCAAAATTAATTATTTTGTCAAAGTTGGTCAAAATTTTCCCATAGTTTCAGATGAATTTGATAAAACACTTTAATACCAAAATAATACCAAAATGGGCCATCCTGACTTAGAAAATTTTTCACAATTTCAAGTCATTTTTTTAGGGGGTATATCAAAAATGTTTAAAATCAAGTTTGAAATTTCTGGTTTTCAATGAAAGCATTCGCTTTGAGACATCATTTTAGCTCAAAAATAATTATTTTGTCAAAATTGGTCAAAATTTTCCCATAGTTTCAGAGGAATTTGATAAAATACTATAATACCAAAAGAATACCAAATGTGGTGTTCGACCATTTACAAATTCTGCAATTTTGCAATATCAAAACGATACCTTAAATTGGTATGATACCACATTTTGCTCTTGCATAATCCTTAAGACAAATTTCAAAGGGTTCAGGAATACCAAAATTTGGTATTGATACCAGAGAAAGGTATTATTACGCATTTCCCTTGTTATTTACCCATGCTCGGGCGAGGAAGGCACTAACCACATTGGTGGATTAAGTTAGTTTTTGCAATTCCGCCGTGAAACTACTTTCTTTTCCTGTCATTCTTAAACGACGAAATAGCCTACTTTTCTGTACCAAAAATAACAGAATCGAATAGCAACACTTTTCAAAATAAATGCTGAAGAGTTGAACTTTTCAGCACTTGGTTCGAAAAGTAACACTTTTCAACAATTTTTGATTTAAACGATTTATTGACAAAATACATGAAAATTTGGCATAAAATTTAACTCAGTGTGTGTTTTTTGGAATTGCAAAAAATGTTGTATGGAACTCGTTGCAAAACTTGATTTTTTCAGCACTCTTCGTATTTATCCAACTCGGTGAACCTCGTTGGATAAATGTACGACTCATGCTGAAAAAACTCTCTTTTTGCAACTTGTAGCATAATAGTAGTTTATGCAACAAGTTGCAAAAAGAGGATTTTTTCAGCACGAGTCGTACATTTATCCAACGAGGTTCACCGAGTTGGATAAATACGAGGAGTGCTGAAAAAATCAAGTTTTGCAACGAGTTCCATACAACATTTTTTGCAATTCCAAAAAAACACACAGTGAGTGAAATTTTATGTAAATTTTCATTTTTTTTTTTTTTGTCAATAAATCGTTTAAATCGAAAAATATTGCAAAGTGTTACTTTTCAGCATTTATTTTGAAAAGTGTTGCTATTCGATTCTGTTATTTTTGGTACAGAAAAGTAGGCTATTTCGTCGTTCAAGAATGGCAGGAAAAGTAAGTAGTTTCACGACGGAATTGCAAAAACTACTTTTTCAGAATCAAATTTGAATGAAAATATGACAATTTTGAATGAAAGTCGCCCCTAAAAGAATTATACGCCAAGAAAGCAAGCCATCAACTGGGATCTTTCGCAACCATGGCCGTTTTACTCATCGTGTTGACATCCACATTATAAATCACTTTAGGCCACAACAACATTGTTCTGCGCGACCTGCCCACATGGAGGATACCTTCTTTCCTGCCATCATTCCGTTCGATGCGACATTATGCTACCATTTGTTCGCGTCTTCGAGCAGTTCATCCGACCTTCCTCCAAGTCTTCTTCGAGCGAATCCGCCACGAAGAAGTCCCGAAAACGACGAAGTCGACGAATTTAAAGAATTTAATAATTACACAATTTGGGTCAGTTGCCGTCGTCCCTTTTCATCACTTGGTTCGTCGCACCCAAGGATACACAGGGAGTTATGCTTTCGAAAAAAAAAGTTTCAAGAAGCAAACTCGGTTCGTCACAACCCCATCACAAAGTTTTTCGTGTATGAAGCGCGGCGCAGCCGCATGTACTCGCATTAATTGCCGTTCACTATGAGGAAACAAAAAGGGAAACCCCCCTCTTTCAGAGACAAAAAGGTGTAGATTCCAGCAGAACCGTCGCGCGGCAAAAAAAGAACCCCGGTGAGAACGGTTTTAATGTTTTTATAAATGCCGTCGGGTGTTGATCTGTGTAATTTCTTGCTCCGGGTCACGATGATCCTAGAGCGGTGCTAGGGGAACGCGATTAAGGCACCCGCTTAAGCGGTTGAAACAGAGAAAAACAGTTCAAGATTGATTATTACTTTGAGGAGAGTGAGAGACAGTCGGGAGGTTGGGAATGATTGACAACAGGAAATGAGCTTTATCGTGAATATATAGTGTGTGTAGGCAGAAGCACCGGCCTCGCCGGGTCCAAGTATGGGTTTATGAAGTTATTAACCTTCCGTACCCTTTTCCGTCGGGAATTTTGGACTCGAAGAACCCGAAAGTTTTTACAAAAGGGGCAGCCAGCCGAGGTGGGAGTACTGAAGGCCAAGGGTAGCACTGCGGACGGGACGCACAATTTCAATTTCAGTTCTATACCTGCGAGAGATATTAAAGGTGAACAGGTTCCATCCATCCTCGCCTTGAATCACCTGCGCGCGATGGACACCCGGACAAATTGACCAGAATAAATCAAGTTGTGGTTTATGAGGTGATGTATTCATTACCGACCTGCCGCTTGTCACAAGTTTGACCAGCACTTGTCCGGTCGAAGCCGTCAAACCGTGGACTTTTGAACAAGGTTAGACCGTGCAGATCGTGTGTCATCAAGCGCAAGCTCGCAATGAATCGTGTTGAACGTTTATACCTACATATCGATATTCCTTCGCGAACGGCGTGCTTAACTAGCTGCATTAATTAGATGGCTTCGCTTGTAATGACTACTTTGTGTGTTTTAGCACCGGTTATTAGTGGTCGATGGTGGTGGAAATGATATGCATGACATGGCTTTCCCACATGGTGGGTTTGCCAGCACTCCCAAGGTATCACTTCTTGGCGGATTTGAACGGAACAGGTTGGCTTATGAGATGATTGTACAGCGAGAGTCAATCGCGGAGGTCGTGGGTAGGATATTGAAATTCTACATTGTCAGAGAGTTTTTATTTTCAAATTGATTTTATAAATAAATTCGAAAAATCAGGAGAGAAAAGTTAGCTGTTAAAATAATATACGCTCAAGAATCCTGATTGTTCACAATCTTTCAATTTACTCGTGAGCACCAAGGTTGTTAATCGATAGAATTATCGCAGATAATATTAACGTCTAATCTATCGTTATTCCGATAATTCTATCGGCGACAACGGACGATAACTCATTTTTTAAATCTTTCTCAAATTGACTAAAACTATGACTAAAAAATGTTAAATTTTCATTGCACTTTCTTAGAATATATTTCTTGATAATGTATAGGGTTAGTGAAATTTCACGATTTCGCGGACAGCGTGAAATCCGCGAAATTCGGCTTTTTTCCGCGAAATCCCGTGAAATTTTATGTTTGTGTGAAAATGGAACGATTTTTCTCAAAATAATTTATCAAACTCAAAAAGGAATTAAAATTATCTTATGAACTACCGTCATCTGGGGTGACATTGGGTCTGGGGGGTGAGATTGGGTCATACAAAAATGCTGAAATTTGTATGACCCAATCTCACCCCCCAGACCCAATGTCACCCCTGATGACGGTACTATAGAATTAAGCGAGTGAATACCCTGGTTGAATTACTAATATAGGTAGGGTTAGTGATTTTTGCCGTTTTGTTGGACGGCGTGAAATTCGTGAAATTTATCAATTGTCTCAAATCATTTTTTTTAATAACAACTTAATATATATTTCATCCAAAAAGACTATTTAATTGAATTTTATTATTTTTCAATTAAAAAGCTTGAATATATGTATATGTATGTCAAGTTGATATGAACCATTTGAAGAAATGTTCAGAGTTTTGAATTTTTTTAGAATCCAACTAAATTAAGTCATATTTTCATTCGCTGTACTAAAAATTTCACTGCTATTTCATTTGAAAGGTATAGTTTTGATAGAAATTAAAAGAAAATTAATTCAAATTTTTTCATTTCTTATTTAGAATAAAAATTTCGATTTTGTAAAAAAAATATATTATTTTTGCAAATTGATTTTAAATTTAGTTTTTGAAAAGTGAGCTAAAACCCTTAAAAAATATGTTTAATGGACTTAACGTCGCAGAAAATTCAATTTAATTTACTCATTCTTGCTTTGATATGAAATTCAATAAAATGTAAAATGATATAACAGAAAACATTTGAGCTTTATTAGTCGAATATTATAAGAGCAGTTCAGTAAATGAGAATACACGTGCCCTACATTTTGTTTCAAAATATATATAGAGCCCATCCATAAACCAAGAGGTTTTTTTTGTGTCGCATTCAAATTTAGTGAAGATTTTTTTTAGTTTATTGAAAAATAATATATAATGAAGCATAAAAAGTAGTTTCTGTGATTTAAACAAAGGATTTTCAGAGTTATTTTAACATTTTTCAAGTTCTGCGAAATTTGCGTGAAATTTGGTGTTTTGAAATTGAGGTCCCCGTGAAATTTGCAATTTTTGAGCGTGAAAAATCACTAAGCCTAATAATGTAGTAAGTTTCACAGCATAATTTCATGGAAAAAAATCACAAGATACCGTACTTTTTTTTCGAAAATACTAAAATTTTCAAATAAGCAGTATGGGTATTAAACGAAGAGAAATCAGGTATGCTCTCTTCTCAGTTATATTAATTTTGGAATTGAATCCTCTAGATTTCACAAAATACCGTATTTTTCGGAAATACAAAAAAAAACAAAATACCGTATTTTATGTAAATACTCAAATTTTCAACAAAGGTATCAAACGAAGCGAAATTTGGTATGCTTTTAAATTTTTACTAAAGTTTTTTTTGTTAAATACTTACATTTTCACAAAATACCGTATTTTTCTAAACTATTAAAATTATCATGATTTGCAATATGGATTTCAAACGATTAGAAATTTTGCCTGCATTTTCACTGTTTAATAGTATTTCGAATGAAATACTAAAATTTTCACGAAAAATCTTATTTTAATGTTCTCAAATTTACACTGTTCAAAAGTTTTTGAAATAAAATACCGAAATTTTGGCAAAATACCGTATTTTATTAGCACAAACTCAAATTTCCTCAATGTTCAATATGGGTTTGATTCCATATGAAATTTTTTATGCATTTTCACTGTTTTAGAGTTTTTTAAATGACATCGTAATATTTTCACAAAATACTTTTTTTAAGTACTAACATTTTCATAATTTGCAATATGGGTATCAAATGATTTGAAAGTTTGTATGCATTTTCACTATTTTAGAGTTTTTTTTTTGCTCAGTTCTAGTATCATGGAATTAAATGACGTTTGATACTTATACTGCAAATTATGAAAATTTTAGTGCTTTCAAAAAATTACGGTAATTTGTGAAATTTTTAGTAATTCATTCAAAAACTCTAAAACAGGAAAAATTTCAAATCGTTTGCTATCCATTTTGCAAATTATAAAAAATTTAGTTCTTTATTAAAAATACGGTATTTTGTGAGAATTTGAGTATTTCTTTCTGAAAATTCTAAAACAGGGAAAATGCAGGTAAAATTTCATATCGTTTGATATCCATATTGCAAATTATGAAAATTGGAGTGCTTTATTAGAAATTATTTTGTTAAAATTTGAGTATTTAACAGAAAAGAACTCTAATATCATGCCAAATTTTGCTTCGATAATAAAAATTATAGAAATTCTAGTATTCAAAAAATATTGTATTTTGTGAAAATTTGAGTATTTTGAAAAATACGGTATTTGGCAAAAACTAGAGCATTTAATTCCAAAAATACTAGAACAGAAAAAAAGTATACCAAAATTTGATTCGAATGATACCCATACTGCAAATTACGTAAATTTGAGTACTTTGAAAAATTAAATATTTTGCGATTTTATAAGTATGCATGCTTTTAAATTTAAAATATTATCAAAAAACTATTTTCTAAGAGAAAGCTTTGAAAATTCAATATAATTTGGTTGGATTATGTCAATTTTAGAAATATATTAAAAATAAGTTATCGTCGATAAAATTATCGCCGATAGAATTATCGGAATAACGTTAACGAAAACGATAGATTATAATTATCGTCCCGACGATCGAACCTCGATAATTGCAACGTTTACAACCTTGGTGAGCACAAATCAGACGAGATGCAAATCTGCTATGGTAAATTTTTGATCTTTTTTGTTCTCCCTCTCACTCTGATTGGTTAGTTGGTTCACACGACGATTGCGCTTCTTTGCTCTAAGCTGATTACAATAGTCTGCGATAAAAAAAAACACAGAAAAATTAAGATTTGAAATTTCGAAGATATGAAGATTCCATGATGTTAAAGAAGATTTGGAATTTTGAAGATTTGAACATTTGAACATTTGAACATTTGAACATTTGAACATTTGAACATTTGAACATTTGAACATTTGATCATTTGAACATTTGAACATTTGAACATTTGAACATTTGAACATTTGAACATTTGAACATTTGAACATTTGAACATTTGAACATTTGAACATTTGAACATTTGAACATTTGAACATTTGAACATTTGAAAATTTGAACATTTGAACATTTGAACATTTGAACATTTGAACATTTGAACATTTGAACATTTGAACATTTGAACATTTGAACGTTTGAACATTTGAATTTGATTCATTCGATTTTGTTATGGTTTTCGTTAGCTACCAAGACTGAAGCCATAATTCGTTAAATGGCCATTGAAATGAGAAATTTTGTTTGAATGATTTCATAACTGAAATGATTGCCACTCCTCACTAGAAATTAGATGTATCCTAAAACCAAAATCAATATCGACTAATTTGCCCGTAGCATTTCCCCCCACTACCAAATCAATCAATTCTTCAATCACTAAAAACTAATGAATGGCTATTGGGTTCATCGACCATTTCGCACCCAAAACGAGGTCTTCCAGCAAAAAAAAGAACTGAGGATAGCCCTGCAAACCTGAAACCCCGCAAACGCTTAAGAAAATAAATAAAAAGCCCAAAACCCTTCACAACACATGAAAAATATGGCCTGAAAACATGAAACAAACGGATGAGCAAAAAATTAAAGGAATCTGCACACTTTTTAAGGGCGGGGGGAGGTTGTTGAGGAGTTCAGGTGGGTGGAGGTCCATTGGGAGCGTGCGCGCATGCTCGGTCATTTCCACCACGGACTTCAACTCTTCTGCTGCTGCAATCATCATTTAGTTTATATGAGATGCAAAGCAGCAGTCCGCGAACACTGCTGTGAAGAAGCATAAAGAATTGGCCCGTTGTTTGGAGCCATTCACAACCTGGTCCTGCGCTCAGCCAGCCAGAAATCGCAGAAATATTGCTATAAAAATAAAACTATTTAAAAATACAATTTCCTGTTCGTAAACAGTTCTGTCCCGGGTTGGCGGGGGTCAACTGGGGTCAGGTGGGGGGGGGGGGGTTCGGGATTCATTCAAGATTTTTTTTGGGGGTCCTTCTGTTCTGGGGAACATCCTTGGAAAGGTTGAGGGCGCGAAATTGGAATTGTGTACCAAAGTTCACCTGGTCCAACCACGCCGACCAGCTGTAAATGAAACGACGACGACTCCGGTATGGAAAAACTTATTAAAATGTGAAGTACGAAATTAATGACTTTTTTATTTTCGGAAATATATAACTTCGGAGCGCTCGTTTTGAGCGCTCGAATGGGCATAGTTTATTAAAAACACGGTCAGCAGAACGCGGAACGAATGCGAAGGGCAATCAACACTGCTCGGAGTTGGAGTTGAGGACCAGCAAACGCATCGTTCGCAAAGACAATCCGCGATGTGTGTCTTTCGTAATAAATGCGAAAGGAAACTCATTAAAATATAGATATTTTCAAGCGTTGAGCGCCTGAAACATGTGTTCCCCTACAACTCGAAAAAAAAGGCAATTCTTCAATGCAGTATCAATGAACTTGAAGAGGAGCGCCCGGTGAAGAGGACCGGGAGCTTAGACGGAGTTGGAGCCGTGAAGAGGATCAACCATATTCTGGAGAAGAGTTATAGTTCCGGGCATGATTTATGTGCTCATTGCGCGCCGTTCGAAGGTTTCGGAGGTAGAATGCAGACAGCGGAGACGGCCGAGACGGCCAAGAGTATAAACAATCAAATTTAAATTTACGAGTTCATTTAAAATATTTTTGAAGAGATATAACTCTTCGTGGGTTAGGCGGATTTGGTCAGGCAGCGTTGTAATCGTTCAATTAGAGGCGATGTACAAGATCGATGTGGGCCAGCTTAAGCAGGAATGTCTACCCAGACGGACTGTTTATTTGGTGATCGTTTGTATGTTCAATGTTCAAAATTATTTTTTGCAATTCCGTCGTGAAACTATTTACTCTTCCTGTCATTCTTGAACGACGAAATAGCCTACTTTCCTGTACCAAAAATAACAGAATCGAATAGCAACACTTTTCAAAATAAATGCTGAAAAGTTCTACTTTTCAGCACTCAAATGGGTGCTGAAAAGTTGAACTTTTCAGCACTTGTTTCAAAAAGTAACACTTTTCAACATTTTTTTTGATTAAAACGATTTATTGACAAAATACATGGAAATTTGACACAAAATTTCACTCAGTGTGTGTTTTTTGGAATTGCAAAAAATGTTGTATGGAACTCGGTGAACCTCGTTGGATAAACGTACGACTCGTGCTGAAAAAATCCTCTTTTTGCAACTTGTTGCATAAACTACTATTTTTTTATATTTTTGTTTTGTCTCTTCCCTTTCTCCAGTGGCCTTTCTGTCATTTGATTAGGCCATTTATTTAAAATTGGATAACAATCGATACAAATTACAATGACTAAAAACAATGTATTGGTATCGATTTGTTAAAAATTTAATAGAGTTGGCCTTATTTTATTTTATTTTTTTTTTGAATACCTATTGTGAAGATAATTTCACAGGAATCATTAATATTGTCTAGATTAACTTGTAGGCCCTAATAAAAATAAAGTTATAAATTGAATTATTTGTATTATATTTGACGGATAAAATAATTAATTTAACTAATAATACAAATTGTGTGGTCCACAAAAAATATATCATTTAAACTTAAGTGTTCAATAGATTTATAGATTTTTTATCAGAAAAAGTAAAATCATTTGATAGAAAATTTCTTAAATTATATATTTTTTTCAGTTTTCAAGTTTTAGTGGATCAAAAATACAAACGAAGGCAAAACAAATTTGAAAGTGTCACCAACATTATTTTTAAATCTGGAAAAAAATCGGATTTCAAATTAACAAGTACTTTTCAGAATTTTTTTCCAAATGCACCATTTCTAGGCAAGTGCAGCTTAATTTTTTATTTTTTTATGAAAATTTATCGTTTTTCTCCAATAGTGCGCATGGTTTCCCAAGGCTAATTATTTTTTCGGAAGTACAAAAGTTAGGAAGATTGCCTGCAAAAATGTCTAAGAAACTTTGAAGATTAAAACCAAATTAACCTTTAGTTGCCGAAATACAGCCACAAAAAAGGAAATGGGTTAATAACTGATCTTAAACTATTGATCCGATTTTCAATGTCAAAACAATAAACTAACGTGTAATTTTCTGATCTTTCCAATAAAAATATTATCAAAATTTTACACTCAAGACTAACACTTCAAAATGCCAAAAATTCACATTTTAAGCACTTTTTAAATTTTAGTCAATTACGAATTCAGATAATGTTTTAATCGGAAAGATTTTATCACATTCAAAATTGGACCAATAGCTGTATTGAAATTTCTGTAAAGAACTTTTGGATTTGATTTGACTTTTTGATTTGCATTTAAAAATGAAGTAATTTTTTTCTATTTTTTTCCTAGTTTATAAAAAATATGATTTAAAAAATGTAAACGCTACCAAATATTTTATGCCTTTGCTGACAATTGAAAAGGGCTTAAATTAACATCTAAAGCCCTTTTCAAATTATAGTCTTGAATTTAAAAATCCAGATTTTTTTTTGAAAATATCAAACAATTTCACGCGTGTTTCATTTGTTTGACATTTGAAATCGGATAAATAGTTTCTGAGAATCTGTCTTTAAAATTTGAGTATCACAGTAAAAAATTGTGATAATTTGAAAGGTTGAATATAACTTATTTTAAGATGTAATTTCACCTCACCGCAATTTAGACTAAAAAGGTGACATTTCACCAGAAATACGCAATTTCAGAGATAAAATTACACATCTTCTTCTTTATATTTTTCATTTTGTGGATGTATTTCGGCAACTTAAGCCAGTTTTCAAAGTTTCTTAGACAAATTTATAGGAAATTTTCTGAACTTTCCGACAAAACAAAAATCAGGCTTAGGCAGCTACTGAAAAATAAAACGGTCAAAAGTTGTCCAGTTTAAAAAATATCGCGATGTTTAAATTACCAAAAATAATGATTTCGCCTATTTTCCGAACAGTACTTATTCATCTGAATTTCCAATCTGAAGATAAAGATGCTAGAATATTTAAAAAATTGCTACTTTGGTCATACACAGTTTAAGGCAATTAAAAAAATACAAAAAAATATGTTAGTCAACTTCACAAAACTTGAATGCTTTTTAACTGTTATATAAATCTAATCTAATAATTGTTGGAAGTCAATCAACATTCACTTATACGTCTTCACAAAAATTTAAATTTTATGTTTGTAGTATGATAAAAATAAGATGGATTTTTATCATACTACAAACATATAAAATGATTATTGTAGACAAGTTCATAGGTAACATAAAATATAAGCAAATTATTGAACTCAACTTAATGCAACAAGAAATTAATGAATTGAACTCTGGGCAAAAAAAGTGAAAACGAGTAAAAAATCGATGACGCAATGGCAAATTATGAACCTAAGCTAAACTAAAAATTATTGAAAAATATCATCAAAAGAGAGATATAAATTTAAGATAAAAAAAACAATAGTAAAGGGATATATTCCATAAACATAATGCACACTGTTAATTTTAAGCCATTTCCTGCCTTCAAGTACCACACAACTCTCATCCCACTTAGTCCATCTTAATCCATCCTCCGTCCATTCCAGCTCATCGCTTCCAATCCCATTAACATCGTCTTCCTTTGATGCAATCCCCTTCTCCACCCCAGTAATAAGTCTTTGCCTCACTCCACAACAAGTCGAGCTCCACGCATAATCGCATTTAATCCAAATAACCACCTTGCTAACTAAGTATTTTGTTTGTTCTAGGTAAGACGGCAATGAAAGCTTAATTTTCGCACCTTCCGCTACGCTTTCCCCACCCTTAAAAAGTCCCACCCAACGGAAAGACAGGAAAGCCGGCTTCAGAGGGTTGATACGGCGAATGATGATGATGATATCGGCCAGCATCACCGTTTATGCTGCGGGCCGACCCCGGCTAAGTACATTATAGGGTAGTGTGCGCCACAATCCTGCGATAATCACTGTAATCTTCCACTGCCGGGGATTAAATGTCTGCTTAAAACCTGACGGAGTAATTGTACGTGCAAGTGTGTGTGTGTGTGTTGGTTACAGAGAGAGAGAGAGACCGTCCACGTGCTGGAAAATTATTTTCTCGCGAGCGAGAAAAGCTCCGCAAACATAAAGAAAACATAAACATTAAAAGAGAAAGAGAACAACTCGTTCTCACAACACAAAGAAAGCGAAAACAAGAAAGAGCAGCATCAATCAAAAGCCATTCTCTCCCTCTCACCCGCTGCCGCACACAGACACAAGAGTGTGTGCTAGTGTGTGTGGTGCGCACATAAGCATAAAACATACTTTTCAACGAAACCCCGGTCCAGCAACTTTAACGAACTGGGCGAAGAGAAGAAGCCAAGTCGCGGCATGACGTTTCGTTGTGTTCCCTCGTACGACGCCAGCGCTCAATGGGTAAGTAGTGGCAAAGCAAAGCAGGAGCTTTTCTGTTGTGCTTTTTATGTTTTCGAGCAACTTGCGTTGCGGTTGAGCTGAAAATCGTGCAGATGTCGCTGCGTGGCAGCGAGGAGAATGTTTGCTGCGTGGGAAAGGGGAGAAATTTATGACCGTTTTTGAATGCTTCTGAATTTATTAATAAGAATGAATGAATTTATTTTGGTTTTTCACTCGAACTTTAAAAACGTGCTCAATTTATGCTATGTGAAACGCAAATTAGTGCATTTATTTAGATAAATATGGGCCATTTATTGAGAGCTTCGTACTTGGAATGTTATTTTGGCCTCTCTTTTTTCTCAATCTGCTCCATTTTTTGTTTTTGAGTCGATTTCCATGTAATTTGAATTCATTATTAATCCACCTTTTTTTGATTTACCGAAAGTAAAGATGATTGTAATAAATTTGGATTTTTTACTTTTTTTAAACATGTCCTAACTTTTGCGATAAGAAACAAATTATGTCTAAATGCTTTATTTCAAAAACCTATTTCAAAACAAAAAATGTTGCTACATATCACTAGTTTTCTGTTGATGAGCAATCTTTATAGGCAGATGTAATAAGATTATTTCCAATATCAAATATGTATTTCACCCAACTGCAATAATGATATTGAATTTTCGTGAATAATTGTTTCTGCACAGAAAATTATAAAAATACTAAATTATTAATTAATTGAAACCTTTTTGTAAATTGCACATTTGCTAAAACTAAAAAATCCATCCAAAATAAATTCACCGATTTATCAGAAATAATAAAGATGGGGTGGCATTACAAAGGTAGATCAACTATGAGAAATTTCAAACTACGATAATAGATTTTAGAAAAAAAGCTTCAATAATGTGCAGGTTAATCCTCAGTTATTGTTTTTGATGAGCAATTACAAACTGCAACAAAAAACATGAAAGTTTTTATTTAAAAAATATTGCTATCACTCTTCATATGAAAGAAGTTTCCTGACATCCTGAAAATTGATGTGAGTGCAACAACTGGCCAAATGGATTTCAAGCCAGAACGCGTTTGACACACGTACATGCCCAACTACCGTAAAAATTTAATTATAACCAACCAACCAAATTCAACCAAACTTCGGGAAAACACACAGAACGGTCAGCCAAACAAAACATGTTTGTTATTGTTTACGTTGCGTGGTCTATTTTTTGTTTATTCATGGTCAATCTTCAAAACGCGTTTTATCGGAACATCAAAATGCTCCGTGCGACAATTTAGCACGACAACGTCGCGCAATATCAATATCTAATCATGAAATTTTATAGATTTTTCATGCATTATTCAACTTATCAACAAATTTTTAGTTGGTGGAACTTAACTAGAAAATATTTTGAACAAATGAAGAACGCTGTAGAATTTATCCTTGGCGTTTAAACAAAGACATTTTTTTTTAATGAAGCATGTTGAAGATTTTAAAACTTAACAGATTAAGTTCCACATTTCTACGGAATTTGTTGTGACAAAGTGTTTGGAGTTGTCGTAACAAACCCTCTCCACAAACATTACGTGAAATTCAATCAACTGTCATAAGATCACCATCCGATACGATGCTCTCAAAACACCGCAAAGAATTATCCCTCCAGCTCCACACCAGCAGGGGACCAATTGAGGAACCCTCCCGGAGAACTGTTTCCCCAAAAACCGTAGCCGGAAAAATTACTGCCGCAATGGCACTTTGTCGCATCGCCGAATAAAATCGCACACGCCGGACAATCAAAAAGCTCATTTCGATAGTGATCTTTATTGATTTTCGCGTGTCCGCGCCGATAAACAGGACCCCAAAAAAAGAGGTAAAACAAAAAAAACCGTGGCGCAGTGCCGCCAATGACCACGCGGTTCGGAAATCGTTAAAATTACGTGATTTATTGGTAATTATCGGCTCCACGTGAGCTGGTGGTGGACACGGCGGCCAAACCGGAGAGTTTCCAAAAAGGAAAACTGGCCAAACCGGAGTGCGACATTCCATAAATCAAACCGGAGGGGGGAAACAGGACAGGTTTGTGAAGCCCAATTTCTCCTTCTGGGGTCCTTATCGGAGCGTTATCAAATTTCCCTAACCACCTTGCCATGTGGCCTGTTGGCCCGTGGTTTTGGCACATAAAGATCGCAATCGGAACCAGGACCCGGGCCAACGGCAGTGCGTCACTAGTCCACGGCGAAATTTTAACAGTTACATACCGGCACTCCTCTCTTCTGGCCGCGCACTCCTCAACCAACCAACAAAAAAAAGAGGTTAACTAAAAGGAGTAGTAAATATTTTAAATGTGCTAGTAAATTAGCTTTTATTAGCTCGTTCCCTCAGGTTTTCGGAGTCGAGTTTTATGGGAGCTTGCTGATTCTGCGCAGAGAGAACCTGCCCAGCCAAGCCAAGGTAGCTCGGGAACCTTAATGCGTGTGACATCTCTCCCCTTCGAGACCGGCTTCCCCTTAACAAAGCAAAAACGAACGACGAAGTAAGTGAAACATTGTCATAAAATTTTAGCAAATTGGCTGCGAAGACCCGCTCGGTCGGCGGTTCATTACATTGGCACGGCAGCCCAAAGGTGCCATCATCTTCAAGTCAGTAGGTTGGATTGCCGCCGCCGCTGAAGAACCGGGTTTAATGGTGATCATTGTCGGAAAGTGACATTTGTGACATGAAATTCGCCCGGGACACGTCGTAAAGGTAATGTTTTTTTTTCGGGGGTTGAAGGCGGCGAGGTTGAGGTCGATACCGGGAAAAGATTTCAATGGTTTCTTGCAGCAAAATGAGTACGTTTTTGCGTTGGATGTGTGGAGATTTGTTTGGTCGCAGGGATAATTTCTGAAATGTTATGGAAAACTTAACTCTTATTACAATTTGGAATACATTTTGTAAGATTTATTTTTCAATTTATCATTAAGTGGGACAACTTTAAGCTTTTAAAAAAAATTAATTATGAACCATCGACAGGAAACGATGTTGACTTTATAGCCGTCGGCCACTATTGCTAGTACCTACCAGTGGTAGGCTACCACTAGTGTCTTCCTTTTTACTACAAGGACTTTGCCGCCCTAGGCTCCTAAGTGTATAAGTACGGCACGGAGCGACGGCGCCGGATACCCATATTTACACTTAGAATTCGAGAGCGCCCGCCGCGGGATTCGAACCAGCAACTTCTGGATTGTGAGTCCAGTGCGCAGTCCAATTGATCTACACGGACGGGACAGAAAGAAAAGATTCATGAAAACTTGAATATTTTGAAAAATGTTGTACTGATTGCATTGTAAAGCTGCATACTTTTTCTGTCAAATAATGCATTGTCAAAAATATTAGTACTAAAAAGTGCTATCCAGCAATCATTTGAATGATGGAAAGTTAAACTTTTCAGCTCCTATATCGAAAGTAGTCTTTTTAATACTGCTTTGAAATATGACACTTATGTTACAGTAAATACTTTTCAATGGAGGAAATAAACGTTTCACTGAAAACATTCGATGCAAAAGGTGTTTCAAAAATTGGGCAGTTCTCTCAGATTTCGGTCATTCCATTTTTTTTTGTATTTTTTAATCCACCTGAAACTTTTTTCATGCCCAAAGAAGCCATTTTGCATCATTAGTTCGTCCATATAATTTTCCATACAAATTTGGCAGCTGTCCATACAAAAATGATTTATGAAAATTCAAAAATCTGTATCTTTTGAAGGAATTTTTTGATCGTTTTGGTGTCTTCGGCAAAGTTGTAGGTATGGATATGGACTACACTGAAAAAATGATACACGGTAAAAAATTTGGTGATTTTTTATTTAACTTTTTGTCACTAAAACTTGATTTGCAAAAAACACTATTTTCATTTTTTTATTTTTTGATATGTTTTTAGAGGACATCAAATGCCAACTTTTCAGAAATTTCCAGGTTGTGCACACATTTCAAAAGGACGTAATATTGAAATGTTAGTCTTGATTTAAAATTTTTGAAAGTTTTTTTTTCGAAAAGATCGGAAAATTTCACGAATGTTTTATTTTTCAACATTGTAAATCGGACTATTAGTTGCTGAGATATCGACATTAGAAAATGGTGGGTTGTTTGGGTGAGACTTAGAAAACATCAATTCTCCTGTTTTTAAACACTTGCATTACAATATCTCAGCAACTAAGGGTCGTATCAACAAAGTTCAAAAAAGCAAAATATAGAGAATTTTCTCAGCTTTCCAAAAATATTTTTTTCAAAAGTGAGCAAACATGTGCACTAATTTTAAAAAATGAAAAACTGCGATTATTTTCAAAAAAGTCACCTAAAAATGGATTTAACTTGAAAACGGTGCACTTTATCAAAATTTCACTACAGTACTTTTTGATTGCAATTTTGTTTTTTCATCGAAAAATGAAGTTGAAAATTTTTACGACCAATATTTCGACTTTTTGAAAAAATCAGTATTGATTCAAAAATTCATAATTCGGTCAAAGATTTTTTGCACAACTTGGAAATTTCTGAAAAGTTGGCATTTGATGTCCTCTAAAACATATCAAAAAATAAAAAAAATAAAAATAGTGTTTTTTGCAAATCAAGTTTTAGTGACAAAAAGTTAAATAAAAAATCACCAAAAAATGTTTTACCGTGTATCATTTTTTTCAGTGTATTCCTTGCCGAAGACACCAAATCGATCAAAAAATTCCTCCAAAAGATACAGATTTTTGAATTTTCATACATCATTTTTGTATGGACAGCTGCCAAATTTGTATGGAAAATTATATGGAGAATCTAATGATGCAAAATGGCTTTTTTGGGCATACCGAAGGCACCAAAAAAGTTTCAGTCGGATTAAAAAATACAAAAATTAAAATTCAAAAAAAAGACCGATTTCGTGGAGAATTGCTCAATTGCAAAATGGTCAAATGGCCTACTGGGAAGGATATCTTCAACAGCCTCAAACTAATTATTTGTTGTCTGAGCAAAATATTGTAAAATTTATCAGATTCATACGGCTCTAAAATAGTTGTTTTATGTTGAGATAATATATATCTCAATATAATGAGACTTAAAAAGATTCTAGAAAATGAATTGATTAAAACACTTATTTCTTATATAAATTTTATATTAATTAAATTTAGAAAAAAATACGAATAATTAAGGATAATGATTTTTACAATTTCGCGGGCAGTGTGAAATCCGTCAAATTTTGAAATTTCCGTGAAAAACTTTGGATTTTTTTTAAGGCAACTTTTGGTTTGGTTGACAATTTAGGTGGTTCACGATAACTTTTCAGGAATATTTTTGGAAATTTTTCGTCTTCTAGAAATTTGTTGGGTAAAATATCATAAAACCCAAAAATCGATATTTTCATAATTTGGCTCATTTCTGAGGTCTGATGATCCTAATCGTGGCCCCATTTGCAATAACTCATCTGAAGACACCAAAGCTCCAAAACATCATATCGTAAACTCGTAAACTTACAAAATAGGTCATATTTTTGCTTTCCTCACTAAGGTAAGGCTTTAATCCTGCTCGAAAAATGAACTTTTGAAAAACAACTCGTAGACCTATATTCATGTATACTAGGGTGCCCAGAAAAAATGACCCCCTGCTCCACAAGCGGAAAACGGTTTTTAGGATTATTTTAAGCATCTATGTAAATTTTGAGCGAAATTGGATGAGATTAACCCATTGATACCCGAGCCTAAAGTTGGCGAAAAAAATGTTTTTCATACAAAAATTACTTTTTTAAATCGCTAATAACTTTTCAGGATCGAGTTTTACAGCTTTGGTATGTTCTACAAAGTTGTAGAGCATTAAATTTTCAATAAGAATCTCACTTTTGGGAATATTTGGATGGAAGTAGCGAACCGTACAGACTAAACCGTAAGAAAATTGGATTTTCCATACATTTTTTCGATTTTTCCATACAAACTTCACCTCCGAGTATCAATGGGTAAATGATGACCGATTTTGCTCATATTTGGCCCAGAGTCCTTAAATAGGTCAAGGAACAATATTCAGCTTGTGGAGCGAGGTTTTGAAAAAAAAGTGCCATATTCTGGGCACCCTAATGTATACCTATCGACTCAGAATTGAAAACTGAACAAATGTATGTGTGTGTGCCAAGTTTTCTCGGCACTGGCTGATCCAATTTGAGTCAAACAAATTGCATTCGATCCGGTTTGGTGCCCCATACTGCGCTATTGAATTGTTTGAAGGTCTGATAAGTGGTTCAAAAAAGTGTCAGAGTTGCTGGAAATTTGAGGCCGGATCTCACTTATCCATATGTAAACTATGTCCGGATCCATCATCCAACCCATCGTTGGTTAGGTAATCAAAAGACCTTTCTCATGAGTCCAAAACATTGAAGATCTGGCAAAGCTCAGTCTCGAGTTATAACCACTTAAGTGACATTTTTTGTATTTTTTTATTGAAAAATAGATGGAATTTGTGTCCAAACTCATCATATTACCCAATGTTGGTAAAAAGTGAGGAAGGCACCAACCACATAGGTGGATTAAGTTAGTTTTTTATAATAATTTGCCTACCAAAAAAAAGGTCTACGTGGTTTAAGGATGGTCCCGTTACAGAAATATATTCTTGCTTCATATGGAGATAAAAACTTTTAAGATTATTTTATTGGACTTTAATATTTTTTAAAGTGTCAAATAGAAGTAAAGTTTGATCAATCATTTTGACTAGACAAGACTATAGAATCATATTATTTATCAATACTTGTATACAACTAAGAAACAATCTTTCTTGCTTAAGTTGAATAATATTTAAAACATCAATAAAAGTCTGTTTGATATGTTTGGTAAAATTATAATATTTATAGATTATTCAAATGTTGTTATTCTAAAATTCATCAAATATCTCAGCAACAAAAGTCTTGATATCTTCATTCTGCCATCAAATCACCAATTCGCAAACAAGTTTAGCTCAGGTGTTCAACTTTCCGCAATCCGGGCAGCTTACTCACCTTATAAATATGCTTCTGGTTTCCAGCAGCAGCAGCACCCTTTGCGCACGTGAGTTCTTTAGACCTGGATTCCTTATCGCGAACCACGTCGTCCACCCATAACGGGTACGCGATTTATTCACAAGTATTCCTGGTCGCTCGATTTAGAGGTCCTTTGCATAAACATTCCGCATTTTCCATCTTAAGATTTTTTTCTCAAATTCCATTCGCGATTGACGCACTCTCGCAAATTGTGCCATCTTCACGAGGCCCCTCGCAATA